>NW_026943205.1:163523-375808 GCF_024139115.2 Armigeres subalbatus
TGCTACTTCCTCCGGAAAGCTTCAGACTGCGCAGTCAACCATAATAGCGTCCGTTCAGCCTTCTGGATTTCCGCACACTACTTTCTGCGGTACGCAGACGATCTACGAAGTGGTAAACGTTTGCCACTTCGTAACATGCCCGTAACATCCTCTAGAACCGTGAAAGTCTTGCTGCCTCCACCACACTGGGTGCCTGATCAAATGACTGCAGACGTACGCCTCCGCAATTCCAAAACGTTTTCATCCATTTGCCAATCTTTACCACGATGACTGTAAGAAATTCAGGTCCCTGAAACCATCGATCATTAACATTACAGGTGGACCATTTCCCCACTTGGTGGCTTCGTCAGCCATCTGATGTTCGTTGAAATCCACTGCCATTCTTTGATCTTTGTAGGCTCAGTATTTTGTCAATTCGAAGGCGACAAACTGCCGATATCGACAGGTATCTGACGTTAGCCAAGAACATGCTGTTGATGGATCGCTTCAAAGTATGGTTTCTGAATCTTCAAGATTAGGGTTTCCTCTATCGTTCTCTGCAAGCGAGCCCCTGGCAATGCCGCCATCAGTTCTAATCGTGGAAAGAGACGATGCGAGTGGTGCCACCTTCGTTTTCTACGAAACAAGTGCTACTTCTGACTTGACCTCAGTCCACAATGCGGAAGTATTCCACCGCTACGAATGCTGAGCGCCTGAGTTTGTGGATCATATCCCGAAAAATAGCACCGAGGTATACGCAATTATACCATTTCTTGAAACGCTATCCAATCTGTCCAACACTTGCCAATGTCCTCCGGAATCTCGTTGTCCCATTATGTCCACTCTCTACACATTTTGATGAGGAATTTTCCATAGACTACAATCGCCGCCATTGGACAGACACTGCGCCAACGCTAGCTGTTACTCAACCGGAAAAAAGTCAGGGAACCGCAGGGGCACATCCTTCGTCGATCTCCTACGGCCGAAAATCTCGTAAATAAAGATAATTCAAATCAATTCCATCGTCGATACGCTGGCTCCTCCACTCGTTAGTGCCGACCAAGTCGATACAGAACAGAGGTGAAATCGATCCCTCAAACCTTGGGAAGCATCACGATCGGATAAGACAAAGGGAAGGTGTGGTGAAGTGAGAGAATGAAGCGATAAGGACAAGTGCCGATCGATCTTCCTTTCGTTGATCTCCAACCTGCTCTCCTCCGTTACCCCTTTCGCCGGCATCTTTGAACCAACTTTCCTCCTCCACCTCCTTCGATAGATCCGTTTTGTGGAAGGTCAGCGAGAGTTTGTTCCTCCATTCGAGTAGCAGCGTGAGGAACAACAATTCTGCTTATTTCGCATCCCCTGTTCGAATGCGTCTCTTATGTCAAGAATCTATCCGCAGTTGGGTTTCCAGGCTCAAGCACCTGTGCAGATGAGTGGGCCGACACAGCAACAGATAGCTGCTAGACAAGTAGTGACTAGAGAACTTCCGTCTTTCTGCGGGGATCCGATCGATTGGGCTTATTTATAAGTAGTTATCAGATTCGACGGCAACTTGCGGGCACACCGATTCGGAGAATCTTCTACGTCTGCAGCGAAGTCTCAAAGGCAGCGCGAAGGATCTGATCAGCCAGTAGCTTACTCCATCCACCTCTATCGTACCACAGTGTGTCTACTCTGCAGCAATCATGGCCGTCCAGAGCAGATAGTCAACAACATGATTGCGATTCGGGCTACCTTCCTCCGAAGCCTGATCGATTGGATACTCACTAGGCCTGGTTGTAGAATCTTTGCGGACACCTGAAGGCAGCTCCGGAAAGACACCTCGCCAATCCAATTTTGATTTAAGAGCTAGTGGATAAGCTGCCAGCGACAGTAAAGTTTAGTGGGCTCTCTACCAGGAACAAGTTGAAGGTGGATCAAGATGTTCAGTGACTCATGGCTAAGATTTCTTCATCAGCAAGTGCATAATGCAGCTTACAAGCATACCACAGATAGCCGTAAAGAAAAGAGAAGCCGAGAAAGAGAGGTCATTTGAAACGCACCTGACGGACAAGCGAACGAACCATCGTGATGAGGCAGAGAAACTGAAGTACAGGTGGAAAATTGAAAGAATTGGATACTAGAGCGAACAACACAAAATTGTCGAGATTCGGTGACACTCATCAAACGGTCGATTGCTCTTGGTGCCAGCGGACAAGTAGACATTGCTCCTCACATTGCATGGACAGGGGAACAACTCATCTAGTTCTTCAGTTATTAGGATTCCGGGCGCGCTCTTATTACAAGCTTCATGGAAGACTCTAACCCTCTCGACTCAGTCGTGTCCATCCCGTCAACGCATCAGCCGTCCTGGCCCCGAGGTTGTGTTTGAGAAGGAGTCTTCCAAAATCAATATGATGTAAGAGTACCTTCAAGATTCGAACAGTCTGATTCCTCAATCAAACGCCCTTCCAGTGCATTGGTCATTGGTCTTGTGAACAGGATCGTCGCAGCAGAGGTCGCCGCTGCAAGTGATTCCGCTACCTGAGCGTCTACTACCAAAACGTCAGGGGTCTGCGCATGAAGACAACCGTTTTGAAGTTTCGACTCTCATTCTGCGATTATGATGTTGTTGTGCTATCAGAAACTTGGCTCAAATCCGATATTTGTAATTCGGAGCTTTATCGGACTATTCCATTTTTCGTTGCGACCGTAGGAGTTTACGTGGTCTTTCTAGAGGCGGTGGTATTGGTTGGTCAAACGTGAATTGCAATGTACCGAAGTGTCCCTATCGATTGCTGTGCGCTTGAACAAGTCGCAATCACATTGAAACTCGCTCATAACTCTCTGCATATTTTCGGCATCTATCTCCGCCGAATTTCTATTGCAAGCTTTATGCTACCTACTGTTCGGCAGTGCAAAGCTTAATTGATAAATTTTCCGTTAATGACGTTTTCCTGCTGCTTGGGGATTATAATCTCCTCATCTTCAATGGAGCTTCGATGACGACATCAACGGCTATCTGGCAACTAACGCATCTAGCGAGCAAGAAATTTCCCTAGCGCAGCCATCTCTGACATGTGGTTGTGATGAAATATTGACATGTGGCTGAATGAAATATTGCACTTAATAGCTCCTCGCCGTAGTCGCATTAATCGAGTGTAATAACAAGCCTTGGTGGAATGCTCAACTCAGAAACCTGCGCAACAGATTGAGGAAGCTACGCAAACAGTACATCGCTAATAAAACTGACGGGAACAGAGTTTCTCCATCAGGTAGAAACCTCATAACGACCTCCTCGATGCAAGTTACCGAAGATATATGAACGACCTCAATCAAATCTTAAAATAATCCGTCCAGGTTTTGGAAATTTATCAAATCGCAAAAGACGGCTAATCAATTCCTGAAGAATGTTGTGTATGGCGACTACAGCTACTACATCTGATGAAGCTGCGAACCTCTTCGCTGACTTTTTCAGAGTGTGTTCAGTGAACCTCCGCAAACTCACCCAGGTAGTTTTCGAATGTTTTACGCACGATATTGAATCGCGCCCTTCCTGTTCTCCGACCTAGAAGTATTGAAAGCTCTTCGCGATTTAGATGCTTTAAAGGTGCCGGATGGATGGCCTAACACCTTTCCTGAAAGCCTGTGCTGAATCACTAGCGGCTCCACTAACACTACTTTTCAACAGATCGTTGAGTGGAAAAACGTTCCCTGGACTATAGAAAACAGCAACGATGATTCCAATTCACAAATCTGGAAGTTTGGGCAAAGTTAATAACTACCGTGGAGTTTCCATTCTTTGTTGTGTTGGAAAACTCTTGAATCATTAGTTCATAAAGTTTTGTTATCTGCGTTGTAGCCATTCATTTCAATTCATCAGCACGGTTTTCTTCCTCAACGCTCAGTACAACGAATCTGCTATCTATTCTAATGCACTCTTCCGTGAAGTCGAGAAGCGCAATCAGGTGGACTCGCATGCAGATTTTCGAAAGCTTTCGACACCGTACCTCACCAACATGCCGTTGCAAAGTACGCCACTTGGGTTTCCCTGAATGGATAGCAGATTGGATAATGTCATACCCACTGGCAGAAAGGCTTTCGTTCGATGCCTCACGGTCTAGGACTTTCAGCATTACCTCGGTGTGCTCCAGGTCAGCGTGCTGGAACCTTTACTGTTTGTCCTGTATATCAATGACTTGACCAACTGCCTTACCTGCAAAGCTTCTGTACGCTAACGACCTCAAAATTTTCAGGGTAATACACTCTTTGTTGGATTGTGTTGCTCTCACAAACTGATATTGACGTATTCCGCCGTTGGTGCGATGAAAACGGTATGAGTGAATGTGGCGAAATGTAAAGTCATCACCTTCTGCCGGATCATATACCCAATAATGTACAGCTATACTTTTGCGATGCTGCACTAGTGCGTGTTTCGTCGATTCGTGACGTGGGCGTTACAATTGACTCGAAATTGCGGTTCAACGGACATTTCTGCAATATCGGCTAAGGCATCTGCAGTTATTGGATTTATTCGTAGGAATGCAGCTCATTTCACCGATGTTTGCACCTTGAAAGCTCTGTAATGTGCACTTGAGGGTTTTAGAATATGCTGCCTTTTGGACGCCGTACACATGACCCAAGTGATTCGCATTGAACGAGTTCAAAAGCAGTTCATCCGTTTTGCACTTTGGCACCTACCGTGGAACGATCTCACGATACTACTGTCCCAACCCACCGAACAACGTACGGATACAATAATCCCTTTAGCTCCTGCCTTATAGCCTATTCAGATTGGGCTATTTATGACTTTGTTAAATGAGAGGTATTCAATTACGAGGAGTTCAGACTGCAGCAAGATAATATATCTTGAGTTTCCATGTTTCTCATTTGCACGCTAATACAGGGTTGAATTCAAGGAGAGTTTTAAAATTTAATTTGCGAAATCAAGCATTTGTGTGGCGACAATCGAACATTTTTCTGAACAAAGTTTCTACGAAAAAATATAAAAAAAATATGAAAGGATTTTTGAAGAATATTTTAAGCTCATTAAGGATAATGAGTGAAGCATATCTATTGGTTGTGCGCTGTTCTTCGGGGAATCAGACTATTCCTCAATTTATTTTAAGTTTAAAAGATTTTGATTCTGTATTTGATCGAACGGAGATTTGAAAGAAAAATTTAGATACTTTTGGGAATTCTCACAAATAAATAAAAAAGGACGATTGGACAATTTTCAAGAAATATTATCGAACTAAAATGTATTTCCACCAGTATCTCCATGTATGAAGGCAACTCAGCAATTTAATTTTTTTTCAAAATGGAAACTGAACCATTGCGTTCTACTCGACAATCAATGATACAGCTTCTAACAAAATCGAATCTGTGAATGTGATATAATTTAAACTGGATTTTGGATGAATTAATGATATACAACCATGATTTATTTAAGGTTATTCTACTTTATATATACATCCCATTCAAATCGCACAGTTGTCCCACGTAAAATGTTGAATAAAGTATATTAAGCCATTGGCCCTTGAACTTTGAATATTTATTCGATTTGTTCTATTAAATCTAGGTTTAAGTTAAATACTTTTGTTAATTCTAGAGAGCATCTGTTTTTAAACAATTCATGTTGAATAAGTGGAGAATAAATAATTATCATCATTATTTTTCATCTTATAAATGCTTTCCACAAAACCATCACAATCCGAGTTATTCTTCAGCGCTCAGAAGATTTACATCTAACATGTATTCGACCCTGCTGCGACAGAAAGCATGACTCAACTACAAAACGAAATGAAAACTCTCTGGCAAAGAGAGCGTGACGCTTGTCAGTTTTGTTTTGTTGAATTTCTCCCTGCATTCCAGTTAGAACGAAAGCTCTCTGCATAATTGTTCGTAATAAATTCTTTAGGACTCTTTAGCGGGTATCTTTTGTCAGCGCAAAATGTATGGAATATTACGTAAATAATGACATCATAAAGCGTATTTACCCTGAAACGCCAATTATTATTAAAGGCGTAATCTGAATAGGCTATTAGAGCTTTTAATAATGTTTGTAATTTGTTTGATTTTGTGTCCAAGTATTGTTTCAAATCTAGAATAAGGAACTTAGAAAAGAGTGTACGATCCAATCGAAGACGAATAAACAATTAACAAACAACACTGGAACAGAAGTCGTTACGATGGCGATATCGAGGTCAGTGGAAACAAACTGTACAAATTATCCGAGGTGTATACCATCTATAACTTTGGTCTACGTAACAGACGATCGACTTGAAGAACTCGCACACGTTTCTCGCACCTCACAATAGGAGCCCCATATAAAGGAGTGGCCAAACTGCCAAAGGCCAATTTTCGATTTGGGCGTGTAAAATGATGAATACACAGCTTAAAACCTATATTTTAGATTTTGAACGGTTTTGATTTTTAGATTTTTAGGGAGGGTGGGGGCGTTCAAACTGGCCCTTCTAGAATTAAATTTTTACGTTATTTGGGAAACGGACAGTTTTGCCATATTTCGTCTCAAATGTAACATATTTATATATCGTTGCAAAGCTCTGAAACAAATCTATAGGCTTAATAGGCTTAAAAATGTAATAATAGATCCGTCAAGAGTTTAGTTTTAAAGTTTTGTAGAAGCATATTTAGCAAAATTTAACGGAAAAAAAGTTTGATACCCCGCAGTACCCTGCAGAAAACATCATGCACAGCAAATATTTTGAAAATTCAACGACGTGTAAAATTGCAGTACTCCATCAAACGGATATAAATCGATATTCAATTAAATTTGATTGAATTTTACAAGCATGCAATTTAAATTTATTTGATTTAAAAATAGTGGATCGATTGAATGTTACTTATTTGCATGCTCCAAATAGTGCATGAAAATACATTTAAAATCACAACATATTTTTATCTGTGTGAACACTGCTGAACTCTTAAGCTGTGAGGACCATGAATAAAATTCTGCCCAAATTCGCCATCTTGTGAGATACATGAATTTGAAAAATTTTCCATTTTGCCTTTTTCGTATACAAAGTATATGAGAAGCTATCGATACGGAGCGATTTCCAAAAGCATTAAAAGAAAGCCCGAACACCTAAAGTGTATACCGATCGACTCTGTTCGATGAATTAAGGTGATGTCTGTGCAACTGTGTGCGAATGTCTGTAGTGTGTGAGCAAAATGATCTTAACTCTTTTTAGTCACTAACAAGCAACAAGTTTCATTCAGAGAATGTTGTTCTATTGCTCCCATCAAAATGGGCTGGATCGGACTATGGGCTCAAAGTTATGACCAAAATACATTTTCAGCAAAACATCATAACCTTGGGGATTAATAAGAGTTTTCGTAAACTTCATTTTAATTTCATCTAAGTTCCTCAATAATAGAAGTCTATTGCATAGATCTGGCAGTTTTCAGAATTTGGCGAAGGACACAATTTACGTAACATTTTGAGGGGAGGATTATGTCTCAACGTTGCATCTAATTCAGGAAAAACATCTTTCATCAAAAGCCACGCAGTGAGGGGAGGGGAGGAGGTTCAAAATTTACAATTTTGATATTACTACATAATATGCGAATTATAGATTTGACCATAAACGTGTTGGATGAATAGTGTGTTGAATAACTCCTTGTCACAATGCATTCTATAATTATTAAAAAAAATCTAACCGAGATATCAAATAAATTAAATTCTATTTCGTTGATGTCACAATATGACGCCTAATGAATCTATTCTATCTTCCTTGTTAGTTTAAGAAGTTCTACCCAGTGAATTTTCAACACCAGAAGCTAATTGTGCTTTCTTGATCATTTTAGGAAATGTGTTGCGTCAGTTTGTCTGTGACTTAAATATATTGTTAAAACCTCATATGACTATTAGCATTTTATCTAGCATCGAACAGGCTTATTGAAGCCAAAAGCGACCAACTCTGTTTGTTTTGTGGAATATGCCAAAATCGATACTATGCCAAAAATACCTCCTTTTTCCTATTGTGCACCTGAGCAAACTTCCGGTGAAGAGTTAAGTCTGCAGTAACACCAAGTAACAATTATGGTTTTATGATGCTCTTAGAGACACAATTTACTCCCAAGTTGCTATTACACCATCATATCCGCATCAATGAGTAGGGCAGGAATCCTGATCGGACAGAGCAATGGCCATTTACTGACATTGAAACTGCGCTGGGGAAGCTGGCCGACCCTATAGCAACGAAGACCAGAATCGGATGGGCCGTGTGTGGCAAACAAAAGTGAACACGATGCATAAGAAACTCCATATGTGCCGTGTCGCCTGGAGTTGATCTTCATGAGTACGTTCGTCGCTTTTTAGATATCGAGTCTGCTTGTCGCTGTGTAATGTGAAAGGTGTGGAACAACAACGGGCCATCAATATAGAAGCAAGCACACGTCGAGGCGGGTCTACTCCGGAAGCATGATTACGTGGAGTTTCCAGGCAGCGCCCGATGACAGAACGACACTTCATGTGTCTTGAAAGCTTTACTAAGGGTTCGGTGCTGTACCACAGTGTACGTCGGCAAACAGTGGATTTCCAAACCGCGTACATACTCAAGGCTACAGCGAAGGAAATCGAAAGATTCGACCTGCGCGCACATGGTTCTTGCCTATTTGAGAGTTGTGAATGAGAAAAGCCAGGAAAGTTCGAGTGAGAGTGATCTGGAGGCAGCGGCGAAATTGATGGCGTATCATTGAACAGCATGTTGCAGAAGGGTTCTGATTTACTGACACCGTTATTATCTGTAATGTTTCCGTACCAAGAGCGTCAAGTTGCCGTATCGCAGACATCGATTAGTCAAGAAGATCCTGCGAACTATAATTCGAAGGATAATTCCTCACGCCTCAAAAACATAACACTGAATGATCGTTTATTTTCACCTCGTCTGAATCATCTAGAATTCCTGTCATCATGAGATTGAATTTCAAATTTCTTCTCATTAGCTTCTTAGTATAGCATTTCAAATGCCAACTACTATTGAATTTCAAATTCGTTATCATTTTTTCTATTAATGTCATTTTAAATATTTTAGTTTGTTTCATTATTTTTATCATGAAATAAGAAATACGTTCACTTATCCATCATAATCAACAAATGCAAATGCATTTTCAGACTCACTTTATTCCCCACAATATTCACCGTCTCTACTATTTCTTTTTTTCGGTTAGAATTCTTTTTGGAGCTGTTAATAGAAATACGAATTTAATTGAATTCTTTATTCATACCGGCGCAGTTGTTTATATATCAATACAAGCTGTGAATTTATTATCTGTGGCTCTAAAGTATTGACGCTATCCTTAAATTGCTCACATAATTCTGTTTAAACTATTGATTTACTGAACCATTAGCTAAACCAATCTAACCCAAATCCAATCCTCATTCTACACAAACTAACCAATCCAAATCCAAATCAAAATCCAATCCAAATCTAATCCAACCAATACAACAATCAACAATCAACCACAATCCAAATCCATTCCTAATCCAATCAAATCAATCAAATCCAACTAAACCAATCCAAACCAATCCAAACCAGTTCAAATACAATCCAAACCAATCCAATCCAATCCAAATCCAAACCTCAAACTCAAATCCAATCCAAACCAACCAAACCAACCAAACCAATCCCAAACCAACCAAACCAACCAAACCAATCCAAACCAACCAAACCAATCCAAACCAAACCAAACCAACCAACCAATCCAACCAACCAAACCAACCAAACCAACCAAACCAACCAAACCAACCAAACCAACCAAACCAACCAAACCAACCAAACCAATCCAAACCAATCCACAACCAAACCAACCCAAACCAACCAAACCAACCAAACCAACCAAACCAACCAAACCAATCCAAACCAATCCAAACCAACCAACCAACCAAACCAACCAACCAATCCAAACCAATCCAACCAATCCAACCAATCCAACAACAATCCACAATCCAATCAAAACCAATCAAAACCAAAACCAACCAAACCAATCCAACCAATCCAACCAATCCAAACCAATCCAACAACCAAACCAACCAAACCAATCCAACCAATCCAACCAATCCAAACCAATCCAAACCAATCCAAACCAATCCCAAACCAATCCAAATCCAAACCAAACCAATCCCAAACCAATCCAAATCCAATCCAAACCAATCCAAACCAACCAAACCAATCCAAACCAACCAAACCAACCAAACCAACCAAACCAATCCAAACCAATCCAAACCAACCAAACCAATCCAAACCAAACCCAAACCAATCCAAACCAACCAAACCAATCCAAACCAACCAAACCAACCAACCAACCAAACCAACCAAACCAATCCAAACCAACCAACCAACCAACCAACCAAACCAACCAAACCAATCCAAACCAATCCAACCAACCAAACCAACCAACCAATCCAAACAATCCAAACCAACCAACCAACCAACCAACCAATCCAACCAACCAACCAAATCCAACCAACCAACCAACCAATCCAACCAACCAAACCAATCCAAACCAATCCAAACCAATCCAAACCAATCCAAACCAATCCAAATCCAATCCAAATCCAATCCAAACCAACCAAACCAACCAAACCAATCCAAACCAATCCCAAACCAACCAAACCAATCCAAACCAATCCAAACCAATCCAAACCAATCCAAACCAAACCAAACCAATCAAACCAATCAACCAACCAAACCAACCAAACACCAAACCAACCAACCAATCCAAACCAATCCAACCAAACCAATCCAAACCAACCAACCAACCAAACCAACCCAAACCAATCCAAACCAATCCAAACCAATCCCAAACCAATCCAAACCAATCCAAACCAATCCAACCAACCAAACCAATCCAAACCAATCCAAACCAACCAAATCCAACCAAACCAATCCAAACCAATCCAAACCAATCCAAACCAATCCAACCAACCAAACCAATCCAAACCAATCCAAACCAACCAACCAATCCAAATCCAACCAAACACAATCCAACCAATCCAACCAATCCAACCAACCAACAAACCCAAATCCAACCAAACCAACCAAACCAATCCAAACCAATCCCAAACCAAACCCAAACCAATCCAAACCAATCCAAATCCAATCCAAACCAATCCAAACCAACCAACCAACCAAACCAACCAAACCAATCCAACCAACCAAACCAATCCAAACCAAACCCAAACCAACCAACCAACCCAAACCAATCCAAACCAATCCAAACCAATCCAAACCAACCAAACCAACCAAACCAATCCAAACCAATCCAAACCAATCCAACCAACCAAACCAACCAAACCAACCAAACCAACCAAACCAACCAAACCAATCCAACCAACCAAACCAACCAAACCAATCCAAACCAACCAACCAACCAACCAATCCAAACCAACCAAACACAACCAAACCAACCAACCAACCAACCAACCAAACCAATCCAAAATCCAATCCAACCAATCCAAACCAATCCAACCAACCAAACCAACCAAACCAACCAACCAACCAACCAATCCAACCAACCAATCGATCCAAACCAATCAACCAATCTAATCCAAACCAATCCAACCTGAACCAACCAAACCAACCCAACAACCAAACCAACCAAACCAACCAAACCAACCAACCAACCAAACCAACCAAACCAATCCAAACCAACCAAACCAATCCAAACCAATCCAAACCAACCAAACCAACCAAACCAAACCAACCAACCAACCAATCCAAACCAACCAAACCAACCAAACCAACCAACCAATCCAAACCAACCAAACCAACCAAACCAATCCAAACCAATCCAACCAACCAAACCAACCAAACCAATCCAAACCAAACCAAACCAATCCAAACCAATCCAAACCAACCAAACCAAGCCAACCAACCAAACCAACCAAACACAATCCAAACCAACCAACCAATCCAAACCAACCAAACCAATCCAAACCAATCCAATCCAACCAACCAACCAAACCAATCCAAATCAACCCAAATCCAATCCAACAATCCAACCACCCAACCAATCCAAATCCACTCCAAATCAAATCCAACCAATCCAACCACCCAAATCCAATCCAAATTAAATCTATATACAATCCAAACGATGTTTTTTTATGACTTCTTAATTTTTTTGCGTATTATTTTCTCGCGTCTTCTCTCTTTCTATATGCCCTTAGCATATCATGGCTTATCTTTTTTTTTTGCCGTTCTCTTCCAACTTAGGCTTACCATTTTTAGTTATGTAGCATGGCTTACCATTAATTTCATTAGGTACCATTTTTTCATCTTAGGGTTCTTCACTATTTTATTCTGGGGTTTACCATTTTTTCTATTTTTTATTTCTTTTCGTCACCTCTTACCTTCTGTAGGGAGCAACGACTAGTCATTTCGTAGCTAAGCAAATCCGTCTTCCGATTTGCCTTTTATCAACGAAAACAAGCGCGGAACACCGAAGGATAATTCGCATGTTCACGCCTCAAAAACATAACACTGAATGATCGTTTATTTTCACCGTTCGAATCATCTAGAATTTCTGTCAGCCTACTGAGATTGAATTTCAAATTTCTTCTCATTAGCTTTAGTATGCTGGCATTTCAAATGCCAACTACTATTGAATTTCAAATTCGTTATCATTTTTTCTATTAATGTCATTTTAAATATTTTAGTTTGTTTCATTATTTTATCATGAAATAAGAAATACGTTCCACTTATCCATCAATCGTAACCAACAAATGCAAATGCATTTTTCAGACTCACTTTATAAGTGGCATTCAGTGGGAAGTCAACCGAGAGGTGAATTTTTGATATATTCATAAAAATATTTATGAAATATGAATAGAGAGAAATTTAGATTAGATATTAAATTTCGGTGCCATTCATCTCCGACTGAGGCCTACGGTTCGACTGACTTTCACGGCGGTAGGCACCGAACTGTCATTCGGGGCGAGTATGATCCGCACATAATTGACTCTACAAGATGGGATCTTTTATAGAGACGAGCTGACAAAGTCACCATCGATGCCGGTTTGTGCTGCCGCTTTGTGCCTACGTATTTTTGAATCGTGTATAATACAGCTCGAAAACGAATCTCTACCTCGTCAGAGAAAAGGACACCTCGATAGGACCAGAAAGCATCCACAGCGGACCAGTTTACAGATTCTATTCTGCACAGGGTGCCAAATGTGAGGACATTATATCATGATTAGGACAGAATAAAAAAATATTTAACATTGAGCAAGAGTTACTAGGAACATTCCTTATTACATATTGATCTTTAGAATGATGAGATGATATTTATGATCTTTTTAAGAACCAATTCGTCATAGTTTTGTTAGGTTCTGGTTCTCAAACTGTGGAAGCTGAATTTCCATTCTGCTCTAAAAAATCAATCTTTCCGTGTAAATTGTAAGTAAAGCAATGATTGAACTCTCAAACTAAAATATATGAAAAGACTCTTCTAGCGCAATCTAAAAACTAAATAATTCAACTGGCATCCTGGGATCCTGCATAAACCATCGGTTTTGCAGCATCTACATATATCCCGATGAAGCCAGCGCAGCAGTGGGAACAGGCCACAGGTACTGTCCCTATGAGGAAATGTACCGAACGAAAGGCAAAATTCTATTCTCCAATATTTTGAACATTATCTCGCCCCAGTTGGGGAGAATAATGACCTGATGACGACGACGACGACAATGACAGTGACGATGATGGAGACGACCCTATCTTTTGCATATACTTCTGTCCGCCGCCTGCTCTCCTGCTGGTCCGGGACGTGCCGGCCTCCAGCTGACGAACGGAGTTGAAACCAGACAAGCAAGCCAGCGAGCCGAGGGTTTTCCTGGTCTAGTTTCGGTTTCCTTCTTGTGACGAATGATAAAGCTCCTTCTTTGCCGAAAGTTATTTATATTACGTAAAGTTTTACTGGGAAGGAAGGAAATCAAGAAACGGAAAACGAAAAATATCCAATTTTCAATATTCATTCTTACGAGGAGTGCTCTTTTGCAGAACGGATATCTCTGCGCCGAGTACGGTTTGACTTTTCAATGGTTCATTTCAAGTTGGGCCTATTTCGACAACTTCAGATGATGGGATTGTAGGAAGTAGTTCGAGCGATTGGAAACTCGGTTGCTGACAGCGGTGCCACCCACATTTTGAGTTGTTTTCGAACTGGACTTGATTGACGAGTTGATTGCGATTCAATATTGCTGTTAGCGAGCTACGTTTCCTGAATTATTTGAATCGTTTGGATCATGATTTGATGGTAGGATTTTGTTTATAATGAACCGAAAATCAAGGAAATTTAATCTGTTGGAAGCCCAATACAAATAGTGCCAGTATATACTGGCATAAGTATACTTTCGAAAATTTCCACATAGAACTTTTTATGACTTATTATACAGATTTTAATATATGTTTCGAGATAAATAAATTGAATTTCTTTCCGTGTAGTGTTGCACACATTTCAACGTGTGAGTGGTGAGAAGACTCAGCGCTTGAACTTTTTTTAGTTATTTTTACGTACAGCATTGCGATCAGTTCGCTTTTCTTATCGCTAAATAAAATTGTTAAAAATACAGTCCATTAGTGCTAATTTCACTGATTATCCGAAGGAACAATATGTTCTCGCATTATTATTCTTATACACCCAACCAGAAAATGTACGATTTTATGACAATCTTGCTTGAATTGCATGCACAGATTGAATCAAGCTGAGGCCCATGAACAGATTGCTATTGCTAAGTCAATATAGCAAGCTATTGCATTGGTTATCTAATAAAAAAAAACAACAAGGTATGTGTTTGTGTCTACATGAAATCTATTTTTAAACTTCCGTCGAGGAATGATTCTTTATATACTTTGCCAACCTTATTTGCCTACAAAAATATTTGGACGAAGACGAGAATTGAACCTAAGTTCTCCACCAAGTCCAGCACTATTCGACTGACGCGCTAGCCATCTGGACTTTACACCACATAAGTGAAGCAGTGATAGAAGACCATTATAATCCTCGTTCTGTATTATGTGAATGTGATACAGGTATACCTCGATTATATGGACTTTTTCGATGCAGAAAAGTCCATATACTCGAATTTACCATATAACCGAAGCAATTTTTTTTTCTCAAAATTTGTTTTAAACGATGAAATTAGTCTTGATGCAATATAAAAATATTTATTTTTTGCCTTACAGTCTAATCCGAATGTTTTGACCCATTTTTGAAGATTTAGTAGATGTTTAGTTTTTATAAGAACGTAACCTCTTTCACTCGCTAGCCTGCACACCTTTTGAAAATTACGTTTGTAATGAAGACTTCGCCAAGCTTAATATAATTACAATAATATACTTGGTCACGAATTCCAACTACAGTGCCTACCTGTTTTAGTAACAAAGTAAACACCATGCGTACGAGAAAGCTATATGTTCGCTTAAAAAATAAGCTTTATATAGACGGAATTACACTTCCCCTTAATTGATCCGATGGCAGCAAATTGAATTCGACGGAGAATTGTTTCTTATTGAAAATTGGACGAATCAGACTATGGGCCCAGAAGCTATATCCAAAATATATTTTTTTGTACAATACGTAGAAACTGTCTCTTTTTTATAACACTTACCTTTAACCGATCTGCTTGGAACATTCCAGTCCACCTATCAAGCCGATTTTTTCCAGTGCCAGGTGGAATAATCAATGTTTCAAAACAGAGATGGGCGACGGATCGCCTCGATGAACAGGTCAGATCTGGGTCATTCACACTAATGATCCGAATCTTGCATCCAGATCGGACCTTTAGAACAAGATGCAAGGGGTATGCAAAATAATGAAGCGTTTTGTCATTTAGGCTAACACTTTTATTCGTATACAGTCGTGATTTACTGACACACTTAAAATGGGATTTGGCGTCACTGGACATCATTTGTGATGATGTATGTATGTATGTATGTATGTAGTTAGCCACCATCCTGGCTAGAGTCTTGCTCTGCATGCGGTTCCACATGACAGTAAGGTCAAATTTCAAAATGATTTTGAATTCAACATATTGCTGTGTGAAGGGCCAAAATGGGGGTGGTGGACCTGTAAGCAGAGACACTTACACGAAACCCATGGGAAAATGAGAATCTCCTTCCAGCAGAATGATCCAACAAAAAAAATGAAATTTGCAATACTTGTCAAGCTTTCCACGGGATGGTTTGTTTGAAGAAGGGCGCGTCAGCTGGTTAACAACTGTTGGAGATAAAAGCGATAGACGCGAACGACTACTATTTTCCTTCCTTGACTCCGATTGGCTACCACTTCATTGTCCAGTTGTAACTTAATTGATGCCCTGATGCTCCCTCCCAACCCCATTTCATATATTAACAGTCAAATCAGTGATATTGTAAGGGAAATTTAGGCATATGCAGAGAATATAAGAATTAGTGATCTGGTAGAGAATCCTATAAGCTACGTTGCTCCAATACCTCGCTCTGAAACATCGATTTTATTGTTAATAAAGCTATAAATAACTACTTCCTGTGAGCACAGCACAACGTAATGCAATGGTGTTTCTGTTAAAGAATCACTGGACCTCGGGCGTATATCTGGGAAAAGTAACCCTGACGACAGAGCAGTCATTGAAACAAAATATTATCGATATATACAATATATAATATATATATATAATGTAATGAAATATATTCATGATAAGAAGCAATTTTGAGTTTTGAGTATAAAATAATAGTTATAAATATTAAGAATACAATGAAATCAATAGCTTTGCAACCCGGATTAAATAATGCGTGATTAATACAATGTATACAGTTAATAAAATGAAATATTCCTATTTCCATGTGGGCGAATACCTAGGAGATTAGGCGGAACAAATATTTTGGAGATTGAATTCTAGATATATCTAACAGTTTTTTGCATATCTGAATGAAGGGCAAATAGGGTGGAGGACCAGTAAGCAGAGACACTTAGTGAAGCCCGCGGGATAGAAGGAATCTCCTTCCAACAGTGTAAACCAACAGACTAACAATTAGGCTTAAAATACTTAAAGGGCGTGTCAAATCTATTACAACTATGGGGAAAAGTATAGATGGATGTTTTATTACAAGTTTCGCTTCGACTCTGATAGACACTCCAATTCCATTGACTTCCTGTTTGAACTACAATGATGCCTCTGAAGCTCCCTCCCAACCTGTTTATATTTTTATGTATTACATAATTTTTTATGTATGTACAATAATAAAGTGTAAAATATGGGATAATTAAAATATAATTTAATCGCAATGAAAACAAACCATTTTTATGATTAATGCAATATATACAATAATCCATCATCCTACATTGCTCTGTATTCTCCCCTCTCGGAATGAATTCAAAGGCTGAAAAAAAATATTTTTTTTTAAACTTTGATTAGTATTGGATTTTCTCATAAGTATAATAACATTCCTAAAAACAAATGGATATGTTATTCTTATTATTATAAAATATCATAAACAAATAATTGGGACGAATAACTAACGATATTTTACATTGCGTGAGAACGTAGAGGGTTGTTGCAGGAGATATAATTTAGTAAGAAAGACTATCGAGTATTTTGGACATCATTTGTGATGATGTGTCTAAGAAATCGAACTCGTTAGTTGGGTCGAGGTTGTGGCCCAACCAGCAAATCGCGACTGTATACAATAACCTTACCCTCTTTTATTCATAAGCATATGGAGTTCACACAAAAAAAAACTATCCATTTTGTCATTTCCTAACGAATGGTCAAGTAATTTGCTGATCTGGTGAACCGGATCTTTTAAAAAATAATCCAGGGATCATTTACTCACTTTCACGATCCGGATCATTTTAACGGCTCCAGATCTTAACGCCCATCTCTATTTCAATATAAACTGTTGTGAATATTTTGGACTGTGATCGTATGTGAAAGCAAGATCGTATTTTCGACGGGTTTCGTAACTCTAGAATGTCCTGGGTACTATTAAAACCGTTTTTTCATTGCTTTTATTTTCCGTCTGTCCATTTTCTCCCGAAGGCAACCACCGGTGCAAGGAAGACAACTCTATCTGGGCTCTGCATATCGTATCCATCAACACCTACGGCTTTACTTCCTATCCGAGGGAAGGCGTGACCAGACAGTAGGGTGGCTCAAATAAGTATGGGAAAAACTTTTTTCAATTTTTTTTGATGGGCCGCCCTCTTATTCGGTTCTATTTGATGCCCAGATGCTCTGGACAAAATTTCAGCCAAATCGGTAAGCGTTTGGGCGGTGCTAAACTCGTCGGAAGTTTATATGGAAAAATGTATGCAGAAACATCCAAAAACAGTGAATTGCAGTTGGACGGCACAACTTAGCAAGAAGAACTATGATACTCATCAAGATCTTGAAGAATTTATTACAGAATGTTATGCAGAAAACCGCGAGAAGATTAGAGTTTGCACGGCTGAGTTATCAGCATTTCTCTGTAGTGAGGTTTGAGCAAATTTCGTTTCTTTTACCTTTGAAAAGAAATAAATTCACCCCTACAACACTCCAGTAATATGCTAATATCTTTGCCTAATAAACTCTAATCTTCTCGCGATTTTCAGCATTACATTCTGTATTTAATTCTACAAGAACTGAATGAGTATCATTGTTCTTGATCGTAAATTGTACCGTCCAACTACAAATCACTGTTTTTGGATGTTTCTGCATACATTTTTCCATATAAACTTCCGACGAGTCTAGCACCGCCCAAACGTTGACCGATTTGGCTGAAATTTTGTCAAGAGCATCAGGGCATCAAATAGAACCGAATAAGAGAGCGGCCCATCAACATTTTTGAAAAAGTGTTTTTTGAGCCACCCTACCAGACAGTTTTCGAAAAAATAATGCCAGCTTATATACTTTGTGTAGCAGTCATAAAATCATCCGATTTCCTGGGCATACTGCTAAAAGAAATCAGTCTCAGTGTCAAGTTTGCTGGATGTTCATGCGTCATCCGCCCTTCTCCCACTAAACAATTTAAGCTGAACAAGCTAGTTTTTGAGCTAAAGAATCTATCAGCTTCCAATGTTTTTGGACTACACTTAATTCCAAGTGCCAAATACAGGAATGAGGGTAAAACAAAGATCTAACAGCATTATACGGAAATCTGATCTCATCACTTGCTTCTCATACTGTCAGACTGACAATTCGCATCATGATTTCATAAAACAGAGATCACCTTAAAATTACTCGTTATCATTCCCCACCCATGTGTGAGGACGTGGCCGTGGTTGTTGTTGAAAAAATGAAATACACAAATACAATGCAATTTGCAACGTGAAATTGGTGAATCAATTGAGTCAGCCGATCATATGATTCAGTTTGTGGTTTTATCATATTTTACTTAGAAAACATGCCTTACTGGCCTTTTCGCCCTAATGTACCTTAATTAATTTTAGATTGATTTGACGCAGATTTCTTATAGATTTTGAAAACCCCAAAAAACAAGAAAAAACTTGAACGAAAAAAAAATTTCATATAATTGAGGTAAAAAGTCCATATAATCGAAGTCCTTATAATCGAGGGTTGTAACTGCTCGTGACGTCCACACGTCTGTAGAGTGGACGTCCAAACGTCCTATGCCATCTCATCCAACTTCTCAGGGTCGACTCTTTCCTGCTTAGGCTTCACTGGTAAATCGAACACTAAAAACCCAAGGAACATGCATGCACTTATAGAAATTAATAGAGGAATTGGTACATTTTACTTAGAAATTTATTGCTTTTTTTTCAATGGGAAGGTTTGGGGTTAGTTTTAGGATCGTTGCGGCCGATCGGTGGGTTGGGGCCCATCATGCGAGGTGGCAATTGTGCACGAGATACCTTTGGTGCTGGAGCAAACGTCGTCGCTGGTAGAAGCACCAGAGAGAGGAGGAGGAGATCGGAACGGTTCAGTTGGCAACTACGGTCCAACGGGTCGTCGTGATGTTACGACGGGTGCTTGGTGGGACGACCTGCTCAGGCGCCGTGTGGGTCGGAAAACTCTGCTTTCCTGTATTGGTGAAAGTGGAACGGGTAACCTGGTAGCCGGAATGACTGGTCTGGATCCCGCGGGCTGTCTATGAACCGGAACTCATGGTTGCGGCTCGATCGGACGGCCGGAAGATTTTGATCCGGTTTGGTGGGGACGCCGCTTCGAGCCAGAAAGTACGGCTGCAACCTGACAGGGGTCATCCTCTACTGCCGGGACTTGAATGGATAACCTGGTAGCCGGAATGACTGTTATGGATTCCTCGGGCTGTCGGTGAACCGGAACTCACGGCTGCGGCTCGATCGGATGGCCGGAGTGGCCAGAAGATTTTGATCCGGTTTGGTGGGGACGCTGCTTCGAGCCAAAAAGTACGGCTGCTGGAGCACTGCAGGGGTTTGAAGGGCGACTGAGTAGCCGGGATTCACGGGCCTAGATCCACAAGCTGTCTATAGGCCAGAACACACTGCTGCGGCTTAATCAGACGACCGGATGGCCGAAACACGCTGCGGCGACCTACACTCCTGGGGCTGGATTGGAAATAACCCACAGCTGCGGATTGGTCGGGTGGCCAGAGTTCCCCGAATAAATAGCTTCGGCTTGCTTGGAATGCCGCGTGGGGCCGGAATTTAAGGCTGAAACCCTGTTGTGTAGGCTACCGCGTGGCCAGGTTCTCCTTCTTTTTCTTAGCTTCACACTTCCTAATTTTTTCCACATCTGACTTTGTCCAACGACTAGCAACGACTGTCTACTATTTTTCTGTCCCGAACTCTCTCCTCCTCAGTTTATCTCCTCCGTCTCCTTCTTCTTTTTTTCGCCCGGATATGGCATTGCCCTCTTTGTTTTTTTTGACAGTAGGAAGTGAACAGGATTGGGAAGATTATAAATGGGGAGTATTGTGGGTAGTAGCGCATTAGCATGTTGGGTAATTATTATATACAAAATTCATTTTTGTTAACGAAAACGGTAACAGGGTTCATATAATCGAGGTATACCTGTAATTAAAATTTAGTCACAAGTAGGAGTCTCTCTCTCTCTCTCTCTCTCTCTCTCTCTCTCTCTCTCTCTCTCTCTCTCTCTCTCTCTCTCTCTCTCTCTCTCGATCTCGAACGAAACAAACAAAAAAATTGCACCGAAATATCATAAAAATATCGGGTATTGCTATTCAAAAGAACAAACCAATAGCTCTACACAGATAAAAATATGTTGTGATTTTAAATGTATTTTCATGCACATATTTGGAGCATGCAAATAAACGTAACATTCAATCGATCTTACTGTTATTTTAAATCAAAATACATTTAAACCGTGCTTGCTTGTGAAATTCAATCAAATTTAATTGAATATCGAGTGTTTATTCGTTTGTTGGGACTAACTGCAATTTTACACGTCGTTGAATTTTCAAAATTATTTGCTGTGTAGATATTGATATATATATACAGTAATACCTCGATATAACGTAACCTCGATATAACGTAACCTCGATATAACGTAACCTCGATATAACGTAACTCGATATAACGTAATTTTTACCTCGATATAACGTAACTTTTTTTTTGCTCCCATTTTTAACAGATTTCATTATAAACGTGATTCATTGAGTATAATAATATTTTTTCAATTCTAGGTTACTTTAGGACCATCGTCAACAGACATAGGGTGGAGGGAAGAATCTAAGATTTTTAAACGTCACATTCCAAATGTTCACGCTCCGGCATAACCTCTCAATGAGGCTGTCGGGGTTCATTCATTTTCGTTTATTTAGCTTACATTTAGCTTACAATAGCAAATGCTGAATCAGCAATTTAACCCTTCAATACACGGTTCGAGGCCGCATCTCTCCAACCTTGAATGCACCCCATGCTCGCCAAGTCGTTCTGTACCTGGTCCGCTCACCTCGCTTGTTGCGCTCCACGACTTCTTGAACTTGACGGATCTGGAGCGAACATCATCTTTGCAGGATTTCTATCCGGCATTCTTGCAACATGTCCTGCCCATCGTACTTTTCCGGCTTTAGCTACCTTCTGAATACTGGGTTCGTCGTAGAGCTGGGCATGCTCGTGGTTCATGCTTCGCCGTCTTCTTGCACACCGCCAAAGATGGTCCTAAGCAGCCGTCTCTTGAATACTCCGAGTGCTTGCAAGTCCTCCTCGAGCATGGTCCATGTTTCATGTCCGTAGAGGACTACCGGTCTTATGAGCGTTTTGTACATGGTACATTTGGTGCGGGTGTGAATCTTTTTTTGATCGCAGTTTCTTCCGGAGTTCGTAGTAGGCCGGACTTCCACAAATGATGCGCCTTTGTATTTCACTACCAACATTATTTTCATCCGTTAGCAAGGATCCAAGGTAGACGAATTCATCGATCACTTCGAAAGCATCCCCGTCTATCGTAGCATTGCTTCCCAGGCGGACCCTGTCGCGCTCGATTTCGCCCATTCACCACCAAACCAACTTTTATTACTTCACATTTCAGTCGAGTGTACAGTTTTGCCACCTCTGCAATTTATCGGGCAGAGTGTTCATGTCATCCGCGAAACAAATAAATTGACAGGAACTGTTGAAAATCGTACCCTGGCTATTATAATCGGCTTGGGCCGTCAACGAAGCCGGTTTGATAACTTTCCACCCATCCGGGCCCATCTTGGTGAGCTCAGCTTTGATACCATCCGTACCAGCTGCTTTACTGGCCTTTAGGTGTTGGATGGCATACCTAACTTTCCTCAAGGCTGGCTTGCATCCATCGTCCGAGGAACTGATGTAGTCATCTCCTTCGCTGCCTTGACATTCACTGCCTGTACTCTCAGCGCCATTCAAATGTTCCTCGTAGTGCTGCATCCACCTTTCGATCAACACACGTTCGTCCGTCAAGATGCTCCCATCCTTATCCCTGTACATCTCGACTCGCGGCACCAAACCGTTGAGCTTCTGATAGAACTTGCGTGTTTCTTGAGAACGGCACAGCTGTTTCATATCCTCGCACTCCGCCTCTTCCAGGCGGAGTTTCTTCTCCTGAAAAGAGGAGAGCTGCTGTCTCCGCTTCCGTCTACAGCGTCCCACGTTCTGCCGGGTACCTTGCTACAGCGCGAACGCTCGAGCTGCGTCCTTCTCCTCCAGAATCTGTCTGGATCTTCTGCGACTTCGTTTCACATACCCGACGTTTTCTCCGCTGCGTCGTTAATGGCTGCTTTAACTGTATTCCAGCAGTCTTCAAGAGGAGCCCCATCGAGCTCACCCTCTTCCGGCAACGCTGCCTCGAGATACTGCGCGTATGCAGAGGCGACATCAGGTTGCTTCAGTCGCTCTTGGTCGTACCGCGGTGGTCGTCGGTACCCAACATTGTTGATGACGGATAAGTTTGGGCGCAGTTTAACACACACCAGATAGTGATCAGAGTCGATGTTAGCGCCACGATATGTCATGACGTCGATAATGTCGGAGAAGTGGCATCCATCAATCAGAATGATCGATTTGTGATTCTGTCTGCAGTGGTGATATCCAGGTGTACCAATATGGAAGGCTGTGTTGGCCGTTTGTGTTCGTCAGTCGGTGGACACTGAACTTATCCTCTAGGTCAACCTGAGCGTTCAAATCTCCTAAAATTATTTTGAAGTCGTGGCTTGGGCAGATGTCGTACTCACGTTCCAGCTGGCGTATAATGCGTCCTTATCATCATCAGTGCTTCCGGAGTATGGGCTATGAATGTTGATTATGCTAAAGTTGTAGAACCGGCCTTTGAACCTCAACCTGCGCATTCTTTCATAATCGGCCATCACTATGCAAGCTGTTCCCAGCTCGTGTGTATTGCCGCTGCTCTGATAGATGGTATGATTACCTCTAAATTTTCGCACCATTATTGATCTCTTCTAACAAACCTCCTAGAGCGCTACGATGTCGAATCCACGATCCTTCAGTACATCGCCGAGTATGCACACTTAGTTTTTATTTCTGCAGCTCGGCAAAAATCCGCACAGCCGTGCGCCAGCAAAATAAAAAACTGATATTTCAGCAAAAATGGCGTTTGTTAGCTGAATTTCAGCAAAATATTTGCTGATTTTCAGCAATTTTGACAGAAATCTCGGCAAAAAACATGTTTGCTGGGGCACGGCTGTGCGAATCTCGGTAAAAGTTCAACATTTTGCTGAGATCCCGGTAAAAAGAATTAAGTGTTTGCGTGTGCTTCCGATGAAGTTGGGATATTTTCAGTTCCACGAATTTTCCCTGGGTGGGCACCATCGAGTTTCAGTAAACATGATTCTTGCCGAGATCTCAGTAAAAGTGACGTTTCGGTTGTCGAGATACCGAAAATATTTTGTTGAGAATCAGTACTAAACGAAATTTCCTGCCGAAGTTCAGTTCTGAAATGAGATATGAGCGTAGCCGAAGCACTTGTAGCAGACCACAAGTGGTTGGTGGATAATCACGTAATATACCATCAATCCTACCTTCAACTTCTTGGCTACCGCCAGACTTACCTGGAGGGAACACATATAGGCTCATGACCTGCGTGCCCACATAGCTCTTTGGTAAACTAATGAATCTCAACTTCACACGGATTTTTCACCCGCTTACCGGCTTCAGTCATTTGATCCAAACCCTTACATTGGATGACTTCAATTGGGCATAGGGCTCCGACATGAATCCCATCAACCAGCCCCTCAACAGTCAAGGTTTTGTACGCCAAACTCTTCTGAGCAGGATCCCGAAAATCATCTCACCCTTCTGCATCCTATAGATGCAGTTGAAATCTCTTACTTGACCAGAGAGTATTTTCTCTCCTCTCACGGCCTTTGGGACATCCGCGTAGCTTCGTCATAATAGCCTACTTCTACAAGCACCTCTTTCTTTGCCACAGCTACCCCCTCTGCTGCCTGTTTTACGGCTCGCTTCCTTTTTATTTTCGGCTTTTTAGTGATGGCAATTTCCCATCCCACCAGTCCCTGATTGTCCTACCGATGAAATTCAGTCAGTGGGGCTACTACAGAGTCGCACCACCAACTCCTTCTAATCAATAAGGAAGCGTATCTCACGTTCCACCTCCTTACTAGACATTAGCAGAGACTTCCACTGCTGTCTAGCCATTGTAACTTGGTCGCAGAGAATCAGCACGACGAGTTTGAAAATCTTGCTGAATGTCTGGAAGCCTCCCATAAACGATATGATTATGTCTGTAATATCCGTAGCCACGTCAACTTTTGGGTGCTCCCCCTCTCTCTACATGGTTGGTCAGCACGTTTTTTAGAGATTAATCAGAGTGGCTTCGTCTATTTTTGAGTCCGCAAGTCCGAGACCCCTGACCAACCGGCCATAGTCAACCAATATAGAAGATCTTTTGGTCGCCAAAGCGTGGGAGGCAGTTCCTGCTGACTCGATTCGCAAATCTTACAATATTCTTTGCAATGCTCCATGAAGTCTTAAGAGGCACACTGAGAAGCATTGATGAGAAGGTAGCATACCGACACTATGCCGGTGACAACACAATGTCAATGCCAACGCAAGAAGAAGCATTCCAGCCAACACAAGATCGTATATGATGTCATATAAGATGCTAAAGTGGAGGACATATAGGTACTTCCCCATACAATATGTACGTATATCGCTTCCACTTTAGCATCGTATATTGCAGCACAAACGATTTTATGTTGACTGAGATCACAATATGCGAATTTCAGTCCATTTATAGCTGTCAGATGCGTACTTATATCATAGACATCGTAATTATATAACAGCACTAAAAAGGCTTCAGTGTAGAAATGTTGTTTTGCTATTTCGAACTGGTTTGTGAATTGTTATGGACTTGAGTTCTACTTTCATGAATGAAGAATGGTAATCTAGAATAATATTAAATTGAGGTTTATTCTTATTTATAAATTATTAAACGAATACTGATTAAAGTAATATTCTAACATAAAAAGTAAATATGAAAACAGAAATGAAAAAATGGAAAAAATAGATAAGCAAATAGAAAAAAAAATCAAAAAATTGAAAAAAAAAAAGTTTAGTAAGAAAGGTTGGAACACCCTGGTGGATGAATAACATTGATTTTAGGTTAAAAAATTGTTTGATAAAAAAGATTTATAAAAAAATTTTGGGTAAAAAAAATTTGCTTCGATATAACGTAACCTCGATATAACGTAACGAAAATAAAAATTGAGTTACGTTATATCGAGGTATGACTGTATATATAAGTTATTGTTATCAATATCACGTTTTGCTGTTAATGAGCCATTTTCGTCTACCCGGGAGTTGTTGATATTGAATGACATCATACCTCCACTACTGGTGGGTCGTATGTTGTTTTCTTCCGACCCAAAGACAAACTGTTAAATATTAGTCAGATCAGCAAGGATCTGTAAAAGCGATTCTCGTCTGTCACGACCATTGACCTGGTTGGGTCCAGTAAGATTCGGTCGTTTCCAGTAAGGTTTCGGTCGTTTCAAGAACGTTTCTTCGCCTCCTGTTGCGATACTGGATTGCAAACAAATGTATTCGGTGTCGCAGGAGGGAGAGAAACAGATTTGTTTTCCGACTGATTCTTTCTGCGTCGCCTTCTCCGCGTCACTTTTACGTAGTGATTGGCAAACTTCGTCTATTAAACTATTCGACGAAAAGACCTCAGTATCGCCTCAATATATCTTCCTCCAAACACTGCGCTATCTCGTAGAGATCTCTCGCACATATGCTCGCTTATTTTCGGCGCACTTTTGATGAAGGTTTATCGCGCGAGACCTCAGTGAAAACTCTGTGGACCGTCGGGAATGCGCAACGCGTCGCCCGTTAACGAAGATCGTGAAAGCTCGTCGCCTTCGCTGGATTTTCCACTTCGCAAAGAAAGTTTGTCCTAATTCGGTGCCGGTGAAGCAAGAATCACGTGTTGCTTTTGCTGACAGGGATGATATGGATCGCCTCTTTGCGATGATTGAATTCTCGCTTGCTCTTTAATAATTAATTTAATTTAATAATTAATAATAATCAATTCTAATGATTTCCAATGTTATCCAATGATTTCTATCTATAGATTCTATGGAATAAGAGAGTAAATTCTGCATATCAACTTCTATTATTTCGCATATTGCGAAATGCAATTGTTCCTTTTATAAACAATTATCCGCTTACGAAAATGTTTGATTCATTGTACTTGACCCTCTCTTCAGCTAGCCTTCGCCGAACCGGAAGCCCTCCGGAGAATAACTTCGCAATCATCACATTTCAATTTCGGTAAAAGGAAATCCAAACGACACAAATCATTTAGGGGAGAGGAAAATGTACGAAAATATCCATTAGTAGTTCATGAATAACCCAACCAACCCGGACACAGCTAAGCAGATACTCCCAGTGCCAAAGTGGAGATGTTCATAAACCGGTTCGTTCAGGACGAAGCCACAGCTCGAGCGTTAAAACCAATAAAATATTCTCATTCATCCTTTTTGCGCCCGCCGATAAGCACTTGACGTTTCCGACCCGTCCCACCTTCCCACATGAACACGAGCAGCACGACGCAACACAAAAATAACAAATCACCTATGACAAATTTTCCCTCCCATAATTCCGAAAGGAGACATAACCGCATTAGCACATATACGACCAGCAACCGTATGGAAGCAGGGCCAAATCGGTCTCCCGATATCTCTATTGAAAGAAGAATTGGAAGATGAACTTTGAGGAAACACACCTCGGGGAGGGGGAGAAAAACGTTAGACAACCATAATGCAGGGGTTCTTTATGCCGCGTATACAGCTTCGATAAGAAAGACATTAAAATTTTACCCACCGGTTCTCCCCCACATTATCTGAGAGCTATTGGGGAAGCCAAAGGAACTAAGCAGCAACATCATCGATCGTGTTTTTCTTCCATCCCATGATGTACGTAACAAAAGGGTTAAACCTTTCCATAATCGGTTTGGTGAATCGTAAGGAATGCGATAAGGTCTATTTTTGTATGAGGCCGCTCCAACAACGGCACAATCGAAAATCGATTGCCGATACAGCTGTTTCCGGGGGGCTTTTTGTTCGGGTTTGACGCCGAAAATTGAAGAACCCGCAGAGGCGGAAGCAAGCAGACTCGTTTAAAAATTACGACGTTTATCAGATGGCTATGAAAATCATCTGAAACACGTTCTAATCTTCGTGAATGGGAGGCTTCTCTGTTTTATCCTCTCGTGCCATTAACGAAGGTTGTTGATTTGCTTCTTTTTTTTCCCGAGCGAGACTGCTCTTAACGGCAGGAGACCTTGGTTAGGATGGTGAAGTATCCAACCACGGTTAGGTCGTTCCTTTCTCTGTCGTGTATACATGGAAGTCACAAAGAGAATATCGCCGTCAATAGGTGCAGCAAGTATGAAAGTAAGAATATTTTACGACGGACACATCCTTCCTTCGCCAAACAGAAGGATTCTTGTCCTCAGTAAGAGCGGAAGAATCCAGAAAAGCAAGTACATTGTACTTCATATGCTGGCGTTGTTTCTGGAAACGGAGGAAAAACAGGAATCATCGGAAACCTCGAATATTATAGATCTGTGACTTACTAATGAGACAGCGTCTTTCCAGCTATTCTATCGTTTTATCTAAATCGATCCTGCGTAGCATGTTTTGTCAGAAAACCATGTTTCAGCATTGGCTGTTCCCAGTCGTAAGCCAGAAAATTGGTCTGGAGGAATTTTCTCAATTGCGTTTGATGAAGCAATTTCGATGCTTCATCTCCGGTACTTCTTCTTCTTCAATGGCTCTATATTCCAACTAGAGCTTGGCCTGCTTTTCAATTCAGTATTCCAGTTATTTCCTCAGTTATTAATTGAAAGCCTTCCTATGCCCGCCAATGTATGAGTTAGTATCTTGTGTGGCAAGTACAATGGATACACTATGCCCAGGGAGTCGAGAATGTTTCCCTCCCGAAAACATCCTAGACCGGACCGAGAGTCGAACTCGCCATCTCCGAATTGGCAATATGTACTACGCCTTTGCTCGCAAGGCTATTGGAGACCCCTAGTTATGGATTTTATTCATAGCTTGATTCTGCCCGACTTAGCGTCCCGTGTCTATCAAATCAAGACAAAATTTTCAAAACGACTTATCTGCTTTTGTAAACAAAGATTCAAATGACGATTTGACGAATCTGATAGCTCTGCCACGCAAGCCAACACCATCAACAGGTAGCGGAATCCTTATTCACCTACCTATTGATGGTGTTGGTTTGCGTGGGAGAGCTATCAGAATCGTCAAATCGTCGTTTAAATCTTTGTTTACAAAAGCAGATAAGTCGTTTTGAAAATTTTGTCTTGAAATATCATCATACAAAATTTTAAGTTTTTATCAGCTTCTTGAGCTTAAGCTTGATCCGTAGCTGCTACTCCGTTATGGCAAAGTCATAGTTATTACACAAAGAACCAACAAATGTTTGCTTGGGACTAGCAGTTACTGCTGGAATAGTCATGTAGGTAGAAGGTATAGATGATGGAAATGGAAGCCGTTCGGTAGACCATTTTAATTTCTAGCAAGATACAAATTAGAAGAATGGAATGCGCCTGGAATTGAACCCACGATCTTCTGCGAGTGACGCAGAAGTGGTAGCCATATGACCTCCAAGCCAGTTCTTTAAGTTTTCCCAGCTTCCTTCTAGAAAGTTAAATAACACGCAACAGATCGTGTTCCAATTTTCGAAAATATTAGACACACTTGTTCCAACCAATGAAGTGCAAGATCATCACTATATTATTAGAATGCTAAACATTATTCATTTTTAATTAATTATTTCATTTAAATAATAATATGTTCCCTTTCATTTTAAAGAATGGGAGTTTTTTTAGTTTAATACATATTGAGCTCGGCCTTCGCAAGGTAATGATGGCTCCGGGCGGAACGGCGGGTCGATTCGATCGTCCGGGATCGGCTTGTTCACATCGGCCCATTGTTCTCAGCTGCAAACGTAGGATGGCTCATCCTTGGCTACGAATCATTGACCGGGGTGCAAATCGGCATATGTTGTCGATGAATGGACCTCTGCTTCATTGATGAATAGTAGTAGTGTCGTATCACCTCGGAGCGAGAAATTGATGTAGTATTTAACAAGAAGAAGGTGTAAACCGGAACAACTCACATTCGAACCTAATTTGATGTGCCCGATGGTATCCTGGAGCTTGGTTTGCAGCCAAGGTGAGTTATTTAGGTTATTGCGTAGGGGAGTCTATTTGATGCGCGGATGTAGACCAGACAGATAATCCGTACTCCTTATTCGACCTACGAGCTCTTGAGTTTGTTGGAACCGGTTAATGTGATTTTGGGGTATACCTTCGTAGGATGGTTTGTTGAAAGCTGGTCAGTTGAAAGCTGTGAAAGCGGCCTAGAGTTTAGGCAGCTCTCGATCTAAACGAGCAACGTTTCAAGGTCTTCCTAGTAAAAAAACAACAGTTTCTATGGTAAACTTGAGATGTTTTTTAACTGCCTTTACGGCGACCTTCCATAGGCCACCGAAGTGGGGCGAGCGAAGAGGTATAAACTTGAAATTAATTCCTTCTTCCATCAAAACGAGGCGACGGAGTTCTGATGTTGTTGCGATTTGAATTGCTAACGCACGTGATGCTCCGCGAAAGTTCTTCGCATTGTCGCACTCTATAAACGCTGGTTTGTAGCGTCTGGAAATAAACCTTCAATGCGATGAATGCATGGGTTGATAGGTCTGCTACCAATTCGATGTGTACCGCTTTTGTAGCGAGACACACGAATATTGCGACGTAACGTTTCACAGCAGGTGCCTTGCGACCAAAACGACGGTAGAACAAAGGTCATCGCCGGTTTTTAGAAACGGGTATGATGTAGTCACACGTTCGATAGAGAGGTCTCCCATAAGCTGTTGGACGGTCGGTTTGCAACGGTAGCACTTTTCGCAATCTTGAACAACTTTATGCGCCAGGTTACGAACTCTTAATGGCCAAAACTACTCCCGTAAGCTAGCATCCAGCAAATGTGGACCAGCATGCAGAAGCTTTTGATGTTAGGAGGTAACTGCCATTTTAGTTAAAGGGTGGTTTGGATGAAGAATCATTGGGTGTTCACGGGACTCTGGAGCAGGTGCACTGCGAAGTGACCTCCAGATTTCAGAATTCCATCGTTTAAGGTCGGTGCCAGGGTTTTCAATCTGGAGTTGGGCTCTACTTCTCCGTAAGTAGCTACGGCTTGAATGTCGTCCTCCAACGACTCCTTTTGGGTTAGGCGAACCAGGACCTTCAGCGCTGCCTCGCGCTCAACGAGCGGTGACCAGAATCTGTTCGGTTGGCTGAGCCATGGTGGTCCACTCCACCAGATGGTACAATCCTTGAGTTTCATTGCCAGCATACCACGAAATATTATATAAGCTGAATTCTCGTTCCCAGGCACGTGGACCCAAAATCCACCAGCAGCTGTTTGGTGCTGTATTTCAAACACCCTGTTCGTCACGAGCGTCTTCCAGCGAGAAGGTGGAGCCGATATCTAATGCAGGACAATCATTGAATCCGTCCAAAAGAAGCACTACATTTGGAGTTTCAAGGCATCCTGAACTCTTTGAAACAAATGACTCAAAAGCAACGCCGAGCAAAGTTCCAGTCGTGCTTGACAAACCCTTTTTCTGTTTCTTGTTGTTCCCAAAGGGCACACGTTTTGACAGGACGACATGGCTGGAGCTATTGAATTTCGAGAATGAGTTTGGGTTGTGGTGGGTTGGCTTGCGATCGGTTTGGATGGTTGTGGTTCGGTAGGATTGCGAATTGGGACTTGGTGGTGGAGCATGATATGGTGCTTTTTTCCACAAACACGACAGGAACCCAATGAACAGCTTCTAACTTTGTGATTTGCGGATATGCAGTTGATGCGCCAAATCACAATTCCTTAAAACAGGCAGCTTGCGGAACGCATCACATTTGAAAGGCGAATAGGCGGATAAGCTGCACAGAACGCATGGCTTTGAGGATGAACTGACGATGGTATGTACACTGCTGGTCTGGATCAGATCGTGGGAGTTAGGGGATATTTGGCTTACGGGGTGCGAAGAACGGTGCAATGAGAACTCAAGAACTCGATCACCTGTTGGTACTGGGGCAGGTCTGTGGTAGTCTGTGGCAGGCCAACGTATCAAGGCGAGAGCACACCATGTTTTCAAGAAGGGCACTCCACCGCTTTGTATCGATATTCATCTTCTCGATCATCTGCAGATTACGTTCAAAGCCGCTGACTAGATCGCGAAAGGGATTCGTAGCTTTCCCGCTTCATCGATTCAACAGAAAAAAAAACGCATCCAAGTAGGTTCTCACCACTAACTTTTTATCATCGACGCGTTTGGTCAAAGCTTGCCATGCAATGGTATAATTTGCATCGGTAAAGTCGATCGATTCAACCAACCGCATTGCGTCTTTTGTCAGTGATGCGATAAGATAAATTTTACTTCAGGAAGTTTTATTCTAGCCAAGGGGCAAGTAACTCTAAACTTTGCGATAATATCACTCATTGTCTCGCAATAGTATTTCGTGTTATTGCTAGTATCCACGATTTTCGTCAAACAGTCAGAATGCAAGTCAATGTAGGGAAGGGGGAGGAAATGATGATGCAATAACTCGCCCACTGCAAGCCGAATATACCTCTGCACTTGCCACGAGTTCATGAGGAATTTGTTGAATTTTTGGGTTAGGGTTCGAGAGACAGAGGTCCGTGTTGGTTAACGAGCTGCCAATGTGATAGATAGGAGAAAGCAACTAATGGAATTTCTAATTGGATGTAGGAAACGACCTCTACAATTCATTTCCAATTCTAGCAGATTACTGTTAGAATACTCAAGTTGTAGGTATAGGAATAGTAATGGAAACGGTATGGAAGTCCATTTCCAGTTCTAGCGATTGCTAGAACATGAGAAATATAGAAAAAGATACAAAGTAGGAGAATGGAACGGACCTGGGATTGAACCCACGACCTCCTGCGTATGAGGCAGAAGCAGTAGTCATATGACTACCAAGCCCGTTTGGAGCCATTGCCCACTTCCATAAGCAACAAAAATGTCTCAAAATTGGTGCAAAATGTGCTCGGCTTGGAAAAGTATAGCTCGATCTCGAAAACACTAAATGCTCTAATTTCTCACGAAACATATTAAGCCACCTCGTGTTAATTAGATTCGCAAACCGTACAGCTCAGTTCCCAAGTTCATCCAATTTGGAATTTTCTATCGATGACGTTCACTCCACCGAAAGGGCTAGTCGCATGCTTCTACTCTCTTATCTAATCAATCAGCATCAATGGGTTGACTGGCAACGTGCCGGAGATGATCGTTCTTTGTGACGATCGCTCTTATCCACGATTCTAAAGTTGATACCCAAGCCACGACAAGTTCTTCACATGCGGCCGAACTATCCACGTTCTGGCGCAAATCTTTTTGGTAGCCTTTTTGATGCACTTATCCACGATATTTTTCGATCAATGTGGATAACGTTTTTGCGGATAGTTTTTTTTTATAGTGTTCGATCCACTACAGCATTCGAGATCACTTAAAAGTTCGATTATATAGTCCGATATTTTCGACCGGAGCGAAACTGAATTTACCGCGAACCCGATAGTCGTGAATGTCACGATATGCTATTTTTCACCCCAAGCTTTGCACTGACGTGACTAGATAGCTATGCTATTATACCGCAGCAAATCGATCCGGTTCTAAATACTAGTTTTCTATGTACAAAATTAGATTAGATTGACTCGGTATTTGACCTAAAACTACGTTTTTATTTCGGCGAAAAAGATACAGTCTTGTGTGATTGGAGATCTGTATTTTATGGACTGGAGTGGCAATATTACAATTATTTATAGGCTACGCATAGTGCCCGATCGTTAATCGACACGAATCAATTTCAACGAATTAGGTGATAATCAAAAACAGCACTGACACAGCTTATAAGCAGATGACAGCATTCCACTTAAGGGTATGCGATAACACATTTTTTCCTCACGAAACGAAACGAAACGAAATTTGAAATGCTATTGTTGGTTCGGAACGAAACGAAACGAAATTCAGATTTACTTCCGATACTTCGAAACGAAACGAAATTGAGGTCCATTTGATTCGAATTTTTTTTAAACGAAACGAAGTTAAAAAAAATCCGCGGAATTTTTATTGAATAGTTTTTTTTTGCATAATGCAAAAAACTAATAAAAAGAATACGAATAAAAGAAAATTAATTTTGTTTAATATTGTTAAAGAAATTGTTACTGAATATTGTTACCCAAGTTCCATAGGTAGAATCTAGCTTAATTTTAGAAAAGGACATAAGTAACAGATCAGTTTTGTACCTGTTTACCATTTTCAAAAGTATGCCTCTTTACCATAAACAACGTAAAAATATTCATCGCTTAATATTTCCAACAGGCCTCAGTAAAAATAAATTAAAGCTGATTTTTTAACTGCAATCAACAGATTTCATATTTATTGAATCTGTTCATCATTTTGAAAAGTATTACAGATTCAAAGTGCCACCCTTCCATTGCAATCGACCTCTTGAATAAAGTTTCCAGGCAAATTTCCAACCAAATTCATGAAGATTTATTGAATCTGTGAGACTTTCCAAACAGCTGTTGGTTGCAGTAGTACACACTTAATTTTTTTTTACCGGGATGTCAGCAAAATGGTCAACTTTTACCGAGATTCGCACAGCCGTGCCCCAGCAGACATGTCTTTTGCCTAGATTTCTGTCAAAATTGCTGGAAATCAGCAAATAATTTGCTGAAAATCAGCTAACAAACATCATTTTTGCCGGAATATCAGTAGTTTATTTTGCTGGCGCACGGCTATGCGGATTTTGACCGAGTTGCAGAAATAAAAACTAAGTGTGTAAACTCGACTTTTTCTAAATTTTTACTGAGGTCTGATAGAAATATTAAGCGAGCATTTTTTTTTTGGAGGGACATTTTTCATCCATCATTTTTTCTCGGCCTTTGAAGATAAACGAAAAACGTGACTGCTAGACGAAAACCTTTTTCGTTTAATCACTTCACCTCTCACTCACTTTTTGTGAGAACGATTAGAAAAATTCTATGGTGCGCTGATGGGAGTCGGACCATAATAGCTGTGAGATGCTCTTACTCTAGCAACACCATTACGCTATCAGCATGTAGGCATTAGGTTACAAACGTCTCGGATTATGCGGGACAGTTCCGGGTTCAGCCTACTTGCCTCAAATTAATTTGGTACAGAACCTTCCATACAATATGTTTCAAAAATCGATGTTTATCTTCCTCGATAGAAACTATCTAAACTCGATAGAAATATACATTATTTATGTAAGAGAAGCGAAAGTTACAAACACAAAAGATTTCACTTGAAAAAATATAACTGCTAGATGGAATAAAAAATGAATATAATGCTTAAAACCAACAGTTATAAATCTTTTCAGACCTTGAGAACAATGTATAAGCCTTTAGCTATTAAATGTATACTAATTTTATGCCATCAAACTAGAACGCAGACATTTACGTTTATTGCTAAATATTAGGGAGAGTGCTAATAATGGACCCCGTGCGTATAATGGACCCCCTGAACAAAAACCAAAAGTTAACGCTGCAATCAACGATTTCCTGCATATTTCCATTGGATAAAGTTGCTTCACATATCATAGTAGTTGTTTTTGGCGTGCCAATGAAATAAGTCTCAAAATGGTGTTTGTAAGAGTTTTTTTTTTCAACAAATTTTCACGGTAGGTAATCATCCAATCTATATACATAAAAATGAATTTCTGTCTGTCTGAACCTTATAGATTTCGAAATTACTGAACGGATCGGCGTTAAAATTTGTATGCAGAGGTTTTTGGGGCCGGGGAAGGTTCCGTAGATGGTTCGAGATCCCTCCCTCCTTTGGAAAAGGGGGCTCCCATACAAATGAAACATCAATTTCTTCATAACTCAAGAACTATTCAGAAAATAAATCAATTTTAGGCGAAACGAAGTTCGACGGGTCTGATAGTGTTGAATAATGATTAAAAAAAATCGATGAAAGACCCCGTAAATTTTCGTATTTTTGTTGTTTCAACCCATCGGGGCAAATAGAAATGCGTGGTGCGGGGCAAGTTGGAACAACGGTTCAAAACGTCATCCTCGCAATTTAAAATGCATTTTTTTTCCATAATTCACATTGGTCCGTAAATACATTCGGATAATATAAATTTATAAAAAGGTCCAAGCTTCTGAAAATAAATTTAATAAATTTTCGCCCATCCCGTCATGAATGCAACCTACCTGCAATTTCCACTAAAGAATAGAATAAAAAGGGGTCATATTCAAACTGCATGGTCTTGTTTTGAGATTCTTAATCTACTTGTCCTCGTAGTGAGCACTGGCTTTCAAAAAAATAAAACAGAGCATGTAACCATTTTGTTAACTCCACCTTTCACTTCCCTACTCCCCTATTTCTTCAATCGAGGGGATTGTGAGAGATATGCTGGTTAATTAATGTGAATTTACGAAGAAGCCACAAACGAATTGATCAAGCGTACAATTCAAGCGAACCAAATAATTAACCATCCTGAAAAGTAATCCGAGTAAATATCAAGATGGACAATACAAGAAGGATTTGATTTTCAAAATTCTAGAACAAAGCCTACTATTTTATCACTTTTCCTTAACAGGAGACAATTTTGAGCTAACGGGCGGGCTTGGTAGTCATATGGCTACTGCTTCTGCCTCATACGCAGGAGGTCGTGGGTTAAATCCCAGGTCCGTTCCATTCTCCTACTTTGTATCTTTCTCTTTATTTCTCATGTTCTAACAATCGCTAGAACTGGAAATGGACTTCCATACCGTTTCCATTACTATTCCTATACCTTCAACTTGAGTATTCTAACAGTAATCTGCTAGAATCGGAAATGAGCTTATATAGCTCGTTTCCTACATCCAATTAGAAATTCCATCAGTTACCTTCTCCTATCTATCACATTGGCAGCTCGTTAACCAAGACGGACCTCTGCCTCTCCAACCTAACCCATAAATTCCAACAAATTCCGCATGAACTCGTGGCAAGTGCAGAGGTATATTCGGCTTGCAGTGGGCTAGTGATTGCATCATCATTTCCTCCCCCTTCCCTACATTGACTTGCATTCTGACGTGGCAGGCGCCAGTATGACCTAACAAATGAGATCACCAGTACTTGTACATTGAAGATGTGTGCTAGTCCCAAGCAAACATCTGTTGGTTCCCTGTGCAATAACAGCTGATCTGGTCATAATGGAGTAGCAACTACGAGCAGTCAATCAAGCTCAAAGCTCAAGCTCAGGAGACAATTTTGAGCTAACGTCTGAAAGATATTCAAAATCATCAGAAGTTTACATCAACATTTACATGGGACTCTTATGAGTGTCCTGGCAGTACAGTCACCATACCAAGCTTGTGCATCTTGAGTTTCACTGAGTACTATATTTTTTTTTTGATACGGCAAAATTGGCTAATGTCTGTATATAGCGCAGTGTTTAAACTTTCCCCGATGTACCTTATAAAATTTTAAATAGAGTTTAAATGGCTTTATTCAGCGGCGCAGCCAAATTTTTTTACGATATGAAAATTTTAAATATTAAAAATTTATTTCAAAATTCCGCGAAATTCCGTTTAATTTCGTTAAAAGTATGATTTTTCCGTCGAAATTTTTGAAATTAATCGATACGAAACGAAATCAGAAAATCAGATTTCGCCGTACTAAAATTCCGCGAAATTCCGCGGAATTTCGTTTCGAATGCCCTAAAACGAAATTTTTCGAAATACCGCATATGCTTACATTCCACCAAACAAAACGCTGGAAAAATGCAGATGAATGCATTAGCACACTGAAAGCCGATAAATCGCCTGTACTTTCCAAAAATGATCAGAAAGTTTCCGGGTTCCGGCACAGTCGAATTTTTTTAATAATTGAGGGTTTGAGCGAAATTTTCATTGTGAAGATGGATTTTGGGGCGGGGTTGTTTAAACAACTCTCATTTAACTCTGAATAAGATACTAATTAGATCATATGATTCTGCTTCCTATAATTTGAAGTAAAGGTGCCCTACTTTTACTTCACTATGCGATAAAGCCCAATTTTCAATACCTCTCGTTTTGCACGAAATGTAACAAAGGGCACGTTTGCTAGCGGTATGATGAAATTTGTAGGTCCGCTGTCCGAAACGTTTGACCAGCAGTGACCCTCGCTGTCAGTAACCTAAGCGGGACAACAACGAAAAAAAAAACTTTCAAAAGCGTGGTGAACGAGGAAAATGGAAAAATCGATATCTAATGCCAGGGGATGCTGGAATGTAGAACACATCGTGGTGAGCAGCAGGGAAAAAAAGCCAACACAAGGTTGAGACCGTTAGTTGCGCCGCCGCGCCATTAGGGTGGGTAATGATTCTGGGGTTTCCTCGTTTTCCTACTGCTCATTAGAGTCCTGATTTGCGTTTCTACCCTCCGGCTCCAGTCTGGAAAAAAGTGCTAATTTCAGGATACTCATCAGAAGTGGACACTTTCCACGTGACCACCCTCGGCGTTCATATTCTGCCTAATCCGGAGCAATGTTTCCGTTGGTAATGGGGAGTGATGAACTACGAGCCACGTGCTGAACCGAGACCCAAACTCAAACAGGCAACTAGGAGAAGAAAACTGGTGGTAGGGGATGGAACGATGAAACGAGGATGTTGTAGACGGGACGTGAGCAAAGGAAAATAAATAAACAGAATCATCTCGAGCTGTGGCAATTTTGTGCCTTGCTCACGAATCAGCCCTAAATCGCACACCTCCCCGCACGATAGGACAGGCCTGGGCTCTGGTGGTGGCGTTCGGACTTGGACGACGACGACGACGATGATACCGCTGCTTCTGGGAAATATGTGCGGTTGTTCAGTCGGTGTGGTGCCTGTTTGGATCGACATTGCTTCACTCAATTTTGGCACGACGACGGCGGTGATGTCAGAACGAGCGTCGGATTGCACTCCGCCAGTCTACTCACTACTGACTGTGCCTTGTAGCCAAGAAGAATCGTAAGCTCGGCAGTAGTAGGATGGAGAAATTACGCGCTGCCGGGGAGGATTTATTTTCTTTCAATTAACCTCATAAACATACAGCAACTCATCAAATTAACGCAGGAGGAGTTGTTTACCGAGCGATGGATTCGTAAGCTGGCTTAGCGGATAGCGGGTGAAGGATTGAGCTTTATGCGTAATACGTCTTTCTACGCGTTTGTTTTGCATTTTGAGCAATAACACTGGGAGAGTGTTTTGGTTGTCCGTTACGAGGATTCACTTTAGCGTTTATTATTCATTGAGCGTGATAATGGAATTTGCATAATTTTGATGATTCGTGGAAGCTGAAAGACAGTTTTCATGTTTATAACATAAGTTCTGGCTTCTGAAAAATAGGAAAATATTGACTTTAATACATTTATCAATAGGTTTCTTATCTTTTCTTTTCTTTTCAAAATATCCTCTTAACTGCGTTCTTGATAAGCATTGAACCATCCTACTCAGTAGAGTTGGAGATCTCTGCTGATGCTTTATCGGTATATATGTATTAAATCCAACTGTTTTATCACCTTGATATGATCTTGAATCAGTGCATCCGGCTTAGATATTTCCCCTAATCTAGGAAGACAGTGAAAGTTCCCTCTATCCGAGAGCCTGGAAAAAAATCTTTTTTGTTTTAATTTCTTGAAAGCCACTGTTTCATCAATCTCTTCTCATGATTATCCAAGCTGTTCGGAAAATTAATCTTCCGTCGGTTACTCGTATCCTGGTCATTTAACCGTTTACAATCTAACCATGTCATCTCTTTACATACTTTTCTGATATAGGAACTATATCACAACCAAAAACTATTGTGGCACCTGTTGAAGAAAAGACCTACAGCAGGGTCTTTTGGTAGTAGCTACTTGTCCTCTGAGAACCCAAAAAGGTCAATGAAAAAATGTCTCCGGATTAGCCAAAACCTAAAACATCAGAATTTGTGGAAACGTAGTGAGTCGTGCCGTCAATCATGATTCTGAGGACATTGGTTACCATGGAGCATGTCCTGAGACCCTTGGGGCATCTTCCGAAGGCATCAAAACTGGACATTTTTCAAAAGCCTCAGTAGATTGGTCACTACTAGGAATGGATGGTGCCCCTTTGATGCCAATTGGATCTTCCGAATGGTTGTAATGTAGAAAAAGTTTGCTCGCTATGCGCTGGGAAATCTTGTATAGTGCCTTCGAACCTGCCGTCGTACGAAGAGCATGTGCTGCCTCCGATAACCTCTCGATACTTTTTCCTACTACGGGGGGTCTGGAAATTATCCGTGCAACAAAATAGGTTTATGATTATTTGTCTGAACTTTGAATGAATTAAACTCGAGTGGTGATTTCTCTTCACTTATGTGGTCAGGTTGGGATCTGACGACCAACTGGCACAACCTCGGACAACCCTACTTCATCGAGCGCAGTTACTGTTGAGGCAAGTGTGTAGGAACCAGACAATACTAAATACTCATCCTAATAGGTTGGCATTGTACAAAAATACATAAGAGAGAGAGTAAGTTCTGAAAATGGATTGCGAGTTCGGCTACGTGGCTGGTGCTGGGAATTTAGTTTCATCAGTACCCGCTAAGCTGCGAAGGACGATGGAGATTCTTCGTAGTTTAATCGAGAAATCACCTGTCTAGCACCCAACGAAGGGAGTGTTTACCCTCCAATACCTTTTCCGAACTAAATCTATCACATGTTGTGAATATACATAACTCGAGTTTCAGGCATAGTAATTTCCTAAACATGTTCCGCCTGAGGACTGTAAAATCATCCTCAATGGCACGACTGTGGTATGGGCCAATGAGACCGACTGCCTAGGCTTGACCCTCGATAGCAAGTTTTTTTTCGGCAACAGGTTAACAAGACGGTGACGAAGTATGACGTTTTGTTGAAATTACTGTGCGCTTTGATTTAGTTTACATCTAAACAGATAACACTGAATCAACAATTTGACGCCACAATACACGGTTCGAGGCCGCATCTCTCCATCCTCGGATACGCCCCACGCTCGCCAAGTCGTTTTGCACCTGGTCTGCCCATCTCGCTCGCTGCGCTCCACGCCGTCTCGTACCTGCCGGATCGGAAATGAACACCATCTTTGCAGGGTTGCTGTCCGGCATTCTTGCAACATGTCCTGCCCATCGTACCCTTCCGGCTTTAGCTACCTTCTTGATACTGGGTTCGCCGTAGAGTTGGGCGAGCTCATGGTTCATTCTTCGCCGCCACACACCGTCTTCTTGCACACCGCCAAAGATGGTCCTAAGCACCCGTCTCTCGAATACTCCGAGTGCTTGCAAGTCCTCCTCGAGCATTGTCCATGTTTCATGTCCGTAGAGGACAACCGGTCTTATAAGCGTCTTGTACATGACACATTTGGTGCGGTGGCGAATCATTTTCGACCGCAGTTTCTTCTGGAGCCCGTAGTAGGCCCGACTTCCACAGATGATGCGCCTTCGTATTTCACGACTAACGTTGTTGTCAGCCGTTAGCAAGGATCCGAGGTAGATGAATTCCTCGACCACCTCGAAGGTATCCCCGTCTATCGTAACACTTCTTCCCAGGCGGGCATTGACGCATTCACCACCAGTCCAACTTTTGTTGTACAGTTCTGCCACCTTTGCAAATGTTCGGCCGACAATGTTCACGTCATCCGCGAAGCAAATAAATTGACTGGATCTGTTGAAAATCGTACCCCGGCTGTTACACCGGGCTCTCCGCATGACACCTTCTAGCGCAATGTTGAACAACAGGCACGAAAGTCCATCACCTTGTCTTAGGCCGCGGGGCGATTCGAACGAACTGGAGTGTTCGCCCGAAATCTTCACACAGATTTACACACCATCCACCGCGGCTTTGATCAGTCGGTAAGCTTCCCAGGGAAGCTGTTCTCGTCCATAATTTTCCATAGCTCTACGCGGTCTATACTGTCGTATACTGCCTTGAAATCAACGAACAGATGGTGCGTTGGGACCTGGTATTCACGGCATTTTTGAAGGATTTGCCGTACAGTAAAGATCTGGTCCGTTTTCGAGCGACCGTCAACGAAGCCGGCTTGATAACTTCCTACGAACTCGGTCACTAATGGTGACAGACGACGGAAGATGATCTGGGATATTACTTTATAGGCGGCATTAAGGATGGTGATCGCTCGAAAGTTCTCACACTCCAGTTTGTCGCCTTTCTTGTATATGGGGCATATAACCGCTATCAGTTTGTGCAGGCAAGTGGCCAGCTTTTCCGGGGCCATCTTGATGAGCTCAGCTCCGATACCATCCTTACCAGCTGCTTTATTGGTCTTTAGCTGTTGAATGGCATCCTTAACTTCCCTCAAGGTGGGGGCTGGTTGGCTTCCATCGTCCGCTGAACTGACGTAGTCATCTCCTCCGCTGTCTTGACTTTCACTGCCTGTACTCTCAGCGCCATTCAGATGTTCCTCGTAGTGCTGCTTCCACCTTTCGATCACCACACGTTCGTCCGTCAAGATGCTCCCATCCTTACCCCGGCACATTTCGGCTCGCGGCACGAAGCCTTTGCGGGATGCGTTGAGCTTCTGATAGAACTTGCGTGTATCTTGAGAACGGCACAGCTGTTCCATCTCCTCGCACTCCGCTTCTTCCAGGCGGCGTTTCTTATCCTGAAAAAGGCGGGTCTGCTGTCTCCGCTTCCGTCTATAACGTTCCACGTTCTGCCGGGTACCTTGCTGCAGCGCGACCGCCCGCGCTGCGTCCTTCTTCTCCAGAATCTGTCTGCACTCTTCGTCGAACCAATCGTTCCGTCGACTTCGACCCATATACCCGATGTTGTTCTCCGCTGCGTCGTTCATGGCTGCTTTGACTGTATTCCAGCAGTCCTATAGAGGGGCCCCATCGAGCTCACCCTCTTCCGGCAACGCTGCCTCGAGATGCTGCGCGTATGCAGTGGCGACATCAGGTTGCTTCAGTCGCTCTAGGTCGTACCGCGGCGGTCGTCGGTACCGAACATTGTTGATGACGGATAGTTTTGGGCGCAGTTTAACCATCACCAGATAGTAGTCAGAGTCGATGTTAGCGCCACGATATGTCCTGACGTCGATAATGTCGGAGAAGTGCCGTCCATCAATCAGAACGTGGTCGATTTGTGATTCTGTCTGCAGTGGTGATCTCCAGGTGTATCGATACGGGAGGATGTGTTGAAAGTAGGTGCTGCGAATGGCCATATTCTTGGAGGCGGCGAAATCAATTAGTCGTAGGCCGTTTTCATTCGTCAGCCGGTGAGCGCTGAACTTTCCAATAGTCGGTCTAAACTCCTCCTCTTGGCCAACCTGAGCGTTCAAATCTCCTATGATGATTTTGACGTCGTGGCTTGGGCAGCTGTCGTACTCACGTTCCAGCTGCGCGTAGAATGCGTCCTTATCATCATCAGTGCTTCCGGAGTGTGGGCTATGGACGTTGATTATGCTGAAGTTGAAGAACCGGCCTTTGATCCTCAACCTGCACATTCTTTCGTTGATCGGCCACCACCCGATCACGCGCCTTTGCATATCGCCCATCACTATGAAAGCTGTTCCCAGCTCGTGTGTGTTGCCGCAGCTCTGGTAGATGGTATGATACCCTCTAAACGTTCGCACCGTTGATCCCTTCCAACAAACCTCCTGCAGCGCTACGATGCCGAATCCACGGTTCTTGAGCACATCGGCGAGTATGCTTGTGCTCCCGATGAAGTTGAGAGATTTGCAGTTCCACGAACCGAGTTTCCAATCGCTAGTCCCTTTTCGTCGCAGTGGTCTTCGCCGATGGTTCCGGTCCGTATTCTCTGACAGGGCCTGACACCAAACCCCCTAAATTTCCGGAGGACCATGGTGCACAGTTTCACTTAGAGTCCCTCGCTGGCACTCGGACGATGATCAGCCGCCCCTAACATGGAGAACAGACGCTGTTGTGAGCCGATCCTGACATGGAGAACAGACGCTCAATAAGATTTGCACCTCCGGAGAGGAGCAAACCCACCCTTCCCTGTCAGCATACGACCATAGTTCCCACCGGGGTTGGTTACCCGATCTTCCCTAAGGTTGCTCGTATCCCGGCCAGCACCGCGGGGAGGCCGCCGGTTGTCATCGTTCCTGAAAAATAGGCTTGCTCTCTTTAAGCAAATCATCCTCCCTGTGATCGAATACGGCATGCAGGTCTGAGAGAGCTGCGCTAAAACCCACCACCTCAAACTTCAACAAGTCCACAACAAACTCTTGTGAATGATCCTTAATACCCCTCCTAGGACACGAACATTTGAGCTCCATCGTCTGGCCGAGATGAAAACATTACATGAACGCTTTGGCGAGTGTAAATAGAAGTTCAAGAAAAAAAAAAATGATCGCGCCTTATTGGTGGACACAAAGAGCGGAGTTAACGATGGCGTCAGTAGCAGTTTCAGCATCGATGGTTCCTGTATCTGTAGCGTCTCAGCAGCAAATTTTCAAGTGGCTGACATCGGCGTCAGCAGCACTCAAGTGAAATTTTCACGCTTATCTCTGGTTTTGTTGTAGTTAGTGATTGGAAATGACCATTATAGAAAAAAAAAACGGTTATTTTCTGGACCGCCTGTGTATACAAGGGAAGGTGGAGCCGAGACGAAGTTTGTTCAAAACGCAAATCGTAGTCGCTTGGCGAAAGTAGAAAGTTACTAGTGGATTTTGACTGTGAAGCTTTAACTTAATTTTCAGATTGGCTTTCAGTAACGGGTAATAACGTTGACAGTTTTACTTCATCGCCGACGTTTCGATCCGAGGATCTTCTTCAGAGCCTGTGGTTTCATTATGACATAAATGAACAAACTACAAATCTCACAAACTTACTCGATGGCTATCAATTTGTTAATTATCTACTTTTTTACGGAGATTTTCTCCAAAAAAGGAGTCAACTAGGCTCAATTCAAAGACAATAGCATACCATGAGGTCCACCCTTACCTTTGGAGTCCATGTGCATGATTTACTATTTGAATACATATATTCAAACCGGTTGTTCTAAGTTCTGCTAATTATTCTGGAGCTCAATAGAATTGGTCTATCACTTCAACTGGGCTCAATTCAAAGACATAAGCAACCCGTGATGTCCATACAGCCCCCATGTGCATGATTTACAATCTGAATATGTTCAAACCAGATGTTCTAAGCTCTCCAAATCATTATAGAGTTCAAACCTACCACGTCAGTTGGGTTCAACACAAAGACAATAGTAACTCATACTGGCCGTAGAAGCCATGTGTATGATTTATAAAACCGGATGTTTTAAATTCTGCAAATCAATGTGGAGCTCAGACCAATTGGTCTACTAGGTCAACTGACTCAATACAAAGCCAATTATATTCACGTGTCCATACAGGCCCCCACAGGCCACGCGCATGATAAACGATCTGAATATGTCCAAATCGTATTGTTTAAGTTCTCCAAATTATTCTTGAGTACAGACCAATTGATCTACCACGTTACCTGGGCATAATACAACGCCAATAGCAACCCATGGTGTTCATACAGACCCTAAGATGCCATATGCATGATTTACGATCTAGATATGTCCGAACCGGTTATTCTAAGTTCTTCAAATCATTCGTAAGTTCATACAAATTGGTCATCCTAGTCAAATGAGCTCAATGCAAAAACAATAGTAACCCATGGTGTCCATATAGGATTTCAGAGGCCATGTCCATGATATATTCTACTCAACTGTGCTTGGTACAAAGTCTGTAGAAATCCATTGTGTCTGGCTATTGGCGTTCAGAGACAATGTGCATGGTTTACGATTTATATCTGTCCAAATCGAATGTTCTAATTTATCCAAATCATTTTGGAGTCCAGACCATCTGGTGTACCAAGACAACTGTTCTCGATACAAGTGAGACCTTTCACTTCTCACTCCTCATTTGAAACTTCTCGCTGTAAAAAGTGAGAAGCGCGAAGTGAGTAGTGAGACGTCTCACTACTCACTTCGCGTTCCTCATTTTTAACACTGCAAAGTGAGAAATGAGGAATGAGAATTGAGCGTCTCTCTTCTTACTCATAATTTCTCCTATTCGGTCAAACGACCCTTTCGGTCAAATAATCGTTTCGGTCAAATGACCCTTTCGGCCAAATGACCCTTTCGGATGAATGGCCCTTTCAGCCAAACGACTCTTTCGGTCAAATGACCATTTCAGCCAAACTACCCTCTCAGCCAAATGACCCTTTCCATACATAACCATACTAAGAGGGTCACTCCACACAATCGAAGATAGGGTAATCAGACCAAGGATGTTATCAATCATTTAGTAATTCGCGTTCGATTGTTTAGTAGCTTGTCGATAACTCATTCCAAAAGCTGTCTTTTCAAAAGCTGAATTTCAAAATCTGTTTTATAGTGGACTTCTAGTGCGATAGTTTTTCTACAACTTTGCCTAATGGTTTGTTGTTAGAATACAACTAATAACGGAGTTATAGCGCTAGTTGCAGTAATTTATGATATATTTATGATTGGAATTTTGTTATCATTTAGTCTAAGTTACTGAAACTATAGCTATAACGCCTTCTTCTTCTTCTTCTTCTTCTTCTTCTTATTGGCATTACATCCCCACACTGGGACAGAGCCACCTCGCAGCATAGGTTCATTAACCACCTCCACGGTTATTAACTGCGACGTTTCTAAACCAAGTTACCATTTTTGCATTCGTATATCATGAGGCTAACACGATGATACTTTTATGCCCAGGAAGTCGAGACAATTTCCAATCCGAAAATTGTCTAGACCGGCACCGGGAATCGAACCCTCAGCATGGTTTTGCTTTGTAGCCGCGCATCTTACCACAGGGCTAAGGAAGAGGGCCCACTATAACTCCGTTACAAGTGAAATACAAACAACGAACCATAAGGCTGAGTTGTAGAAAAACATTCGCACTAGAAGTCCACTATACAACACATTTTGAAAATCAGCTTCTGGAATGGGTTATTGACAAACTACTAGATGATCGATAACATCCTTGAATCAGACAGGTCCGCACAGAGTCCAATTGACTTAGTAGACCAACTGGTCTGAGCTCGAGACTGATTTGAAAAACTTAGAATATCTGATTTGTACATATCCAAGATGTAAATTATGCGCATGGCCTCTAAAGAACTTGTGATTTGAAGATCATCCGGCTTAGACATATTCAAATCCTAAATCCTGGCCTGGCTGGGTGGAGAATATGGCTTGCTTGATAGATCAATTTGTATGAACTCTAGAACGTTTTGAATACTTAGAATATTCGGTTTTGACATATTTAAACCGCAAATCAGGCACATGCCATGTAAAGGGTGTATTCGATAAAAATGGCACACACATATTTACTCACTGTTACAGTTGGTTTTATATTGTTCGAATAGAAAATATTCGATCGAGTCTGTATCGTTTGTACTATATTGTGTCTGTTTTATTTGTTGAGTCTGTGTCTGGACTCAAGAGGTAAGCCTGAAAGTAGGCAATAAAATGTTTAGTTGCGATTTATCCCAAGTTCGTTCCAGACACAGACATCGAATCGTTGATGCCAAATGGCATTAAGGTACCCCGGGGCAAGTGGGACCTAAAAAAAACGCTAGTTTAGCAAAATTGTTAACGCATACTTAGAAAACAGGGTATTTCAGGACATTAACCACGGATACATCATTATATGCTTTCGTTGTTGAAGTATTGAAGTGTTGTAAGCTATTTATTCAGCTACAAACATTTTTGGTAGTGACAGAAATAAATTTACCTGTGGGACCCACTTACCCCTTCAAACGGGGCAAGTGGGACCTTTTCTGCTTTATACTTTCGAACAAAACTAATTTGAAGAATGTAGATAGAATGTTCATGTTATTTGTGAGTCGTAGTATTTCAGATCATAGATGGAGGTTTTTTGCTTGTCAAACTTTTGTTTCTGCAAAACGGAAAGGGATTACAATGTTAGCAGACATAAAAAAAAGAAAACAGCCGGTTTACTGCTTAATTGGTTGTTACCTGGCTTTCCATTAGCTTACTTTCTTACCAAATGTGTTAGATGGAAAGAATAAGCAAATTTTTGTTCACTTTTCGAATAAATGTTTCTCTGTTTAGAACACAAAGTATTACATAAAACAGAACTTTAAAAGGAACGTTTTCAGGCGATGCAGTGTTATAAATTTGTAATAGAACGAAATGGACCATTTATGTCTTAAGCACTTTATTTATCTGAAAATCTGTAAATCTGATGTGAAGTTTGGAAATAACAAAACACAAGACAAAACCTGTTGATCTATTGTAGAATAAATAGATTAGAACGGAAAATTTCTCATAGTTATAACCATTGCTCTTTTCCATGCGGGAGATAATTTTCATAACGTAAAATACACATTTGGTAAATCAACTGTACACTACTACTTAACAACGAAACCAACGATATCAACTGCATTTGATTCAGATCCATATTATATATGAATGTCAAAGTTATTTTCACTAGACAACAATCTTAAAACAAGTGAAATGGCTCTACCGAAAATGTTGTTCAAATATGTCCCACTTGCCCCGTGTATGTTAAACTCAAGAGCAAGTGATAATGGCAGATTTTGGCTTTAATCAAAACTTTCAAATCGTTTTCGATGTCACACAATTATTATAATGCTCAAAATTCACTTTCCACATCAATGATGAATTTAGAAACGACTATTTTGTTGAAATCCATTTAATTAAAATAAAAGTAATAGTTTTGCCGGTAGTTTAAAGTCATGATTAAGCAATACCATTAGTAAGGTGCCGCAAATGGTTTTGATTCCAAATATGTTTGTGTCAGGTGAATTCGTTGATAGTTGTGCTTAATCTTTCTAGAACATTGTTACCATTAAAACATTCACCGATTAATCGACAGCCACAGTACCCACTTACCCCAGGGTACCTTATTTGATTCAGGGTGCCCAAATGGGATCTGAATCTACACCAAATAGAGCTATGTATACAACGAACTGTTGTAGACAAAATGCAAAACACAATAAAATATATCTGTGGATTTGGCTGATGGACCAAAATCTCATATGAAACCTCGTCATTTTCCTTAGTGGGCACCACCTAGCCGTTTCTCTCAGGGCACCAGGAGAACGTGCATTATTTTACTTGTTAATTGTTGCATGTTGATTGTAACGTGGAGCTTGTTACACTGGCGCCCAACGTGGGGCTGTTACACTGGCGTGTAACAAGTGTAACTAGCTCCACGTTACAATCAACATGTAACAATTAACAAATTAAAATAATGCACGTTCTCTCCTGGTGCCCTGAGAGAGACGGCTAGGTGGTGCCCACTACGGGAAATGACGAGGTTTCATATGAGATTTTGGTCCAACAGCCAAATCCCGCAGATATATTTTTATTGCGTTTTGCATTTTGTCTACAACAGCCCGTTGTATACATAGCTCTATTTGGTGTAGGATTCAGATCCTATTTGGGCACCCCGAATCAAATAATGCCATTTGGCATCAACGATTCGATGTCTGTGTCTGGAACGAACTTGGGATAAATCGCAACTAAACATTTTATTGCCTACTTTCAGGCTTACCTCTTGAGTCCAGACACAGACTCAACAAATAAAACAGACACAATATAGCACAAACGATACAGACTCGATCGAATATTTACAACTATTCGAACAATATAAAACCAACTGTAACATCACCAAAATTAAACCGATTATCGGATGTCTTGAAATTTTCAGAGAATGAAAAACTTTTAATGAGTTATGATTTACAATATTTGCTTTACTTGATTTCATTGCTCATCCCGAATGCGTGCACCTTCCTTTTCACTCCACCCATTAAATCGATTCTTCCTATGTTTTTGTTGTTTTTACCCAACTTTTCTTCATCTCCAGCTCTGTTTTAATAATTTCAGGATGCTTGCGAAGTTTCGTCTTCATAATTGGCCAGAATTTTTCAATTCAGCGAAGTTCCGGTGAATTTTGTGGGCTCATATATTTTGGCACACATTTAGCTCCATTAGCTCGGTACCACTGCAATACGTTACGACCGTAGTTGCAAGACGTAAGATGAGGCCAAAACAGTGTTGATACTTTGTGTTTTCTTATGAATGGCAAAAGACGCTTCTTGAGACACTATTCGGAGTATTGGATGTTCTAGAAGTAATGAAGGGAGCGCTTACTTCACCACATCCGCAAATGGCCTGACTTCTTGGCATATTTAAATAACTTCTTTGTTCGGACATCCTCCGGACTATCGAACTTAGACTTGGCAACGAAATATTCATGCCCAGGAAGTTGACGGAAGTCAGCCTTGACGTAGGTTTCATCATCCATCACGATGCAAAAGGATTTGGTGAATAACTTCGTGTAAAGTTTCCGGGCGCGGGTTTTTGCAATGGTGTTGTGCATTTAATTTCGGTTTGGGGCTTTTTGTAAACATGTAACCTTGTAAACCTTGTAAACATGTAACCCAGCACGTTTCATGGTTTTTGTGCACGAAACCAACTGACACTTTGGACTTGTTGGCAACATTTCGTTTGGAAACTTATTGAGCTGTTCTATCACTCCTGGGCATTTTACTGTCCATTTGAGAGCTTCTACGACCACTGCCTTCCTTGAACACTCAGATGCTTCTTGAAGGTTTCTATTACACGAGATACAGTTGAATTTGCAATCCTAAGCGTTTTGCGATCGATAGGTGGGACGCCTCCGGATTTTGATTGTAGGTGCACAAAATTGTTTCCCTGGCAATTTCTTGTTCCGACGACATGATTGGAACCACTGCATGAATAACTATGAAACTGTGCATATGTAAAAAAACACACTATTAATAAGATTTCCTCAAACTTTCAGGTTTCTTACTCAAACGGCTCAAAACTTATAGCAGATTTTCGGCGTGCCATTTTTATTGAATACACCCTTTAGAGGTCTTTATGGACACAATGGGTTGCTGTTGACTTTGTATCGAGCCCAGTTGTCCTGGTAGACCAATTATTCTGAGCTCTGGAATGATTTGGAGAACTTGGAACATACGATTTGAATCTAAATCGTAAATTATGCGCATGACCTCTAATGTTCTGGATCAGGGCTTGCAATCCAATGAAGATGAGCAAACCACGCATGCCTCATTCTCTTGCTTGCTTCACAAGCAGCCAGTGGTAGTGAGGAAACAAATTCGGCAAGCAACACGAAGCTTCAATGCTCTTGTCACACATAAGCTACTGAATCATACATGTTCGTTGTTTGATCGCCTACCGAGGGAAGCGATTGTAACGAACTCTTGTGTTGATGTCACTCATGCGTTGTATTACGGGAGAAGATGATACATAACAAACCAACACAATTCGGAATTTTACAGCTGTTCTCAGGCTGCAATATACGAGACAAATGTAGCGCTTCTCTCTGAATACGTGTTTTTACGAAACAGTTTGATCCACACGCGCATTAAAAAAATGCGTTTATTCCTACGGGTTAGAGACTAATGGGGTATTGGCAAATAAAGGTTGCACGAAGAAGAAGTCGAAGGATGATATTTGAAAAAAATTGCACGGGGAAGCATACGGGAAGTTTTGACGTAGGACTACGTCTGTGTTTTCTATATTGGGGTACACTTTACGATTGCGAAAATCGGGGACCGTCACGAAAATATGATAGACTTTAAACTTTAATATCTCAGCCGTTTCTCGATGGATTTTCAATTTTTTTGGACCATTCGATCAAGGATGAGTCAACGCTTCTTTGTATTTATTTGAAAATACTGATTTTCAACTATTTATTATCGATAATTGATAAAAAGTTTAGAAATAGGTAAACCAACCAATCACGTACATGCATCACTAGCACAGACATCAAAAATCAATCACTTGCGGGTTTGGATCTAATCCTCAGTTTGAACAAGATTTCACGCAGAGCAGACGCATCAAAGCGATAGTAGCGGAGCGGACACAGCATAACGGAGGCGCTAATAACATTTTCAAAGAAAATCCATCGCATTGGTGGTGGTGCTCGATGTGTTACTGCAGATCATTCAACCTCAACGAACCAGAATTTCATATGAAGAAAAGGTTGACCATAAAAATAGCACTGTGGCGATCCCGCACCAAATTATCAAAATTTATTACAAATTGTGGTGTCAGTTAGTTGGAAAGGAACATTGGGAATAGAAAATTGGTTCTTCTCAGGACCAACATTTTATAAAAAGAAAGAGTTAGTTGCGAAAATGGACTGTTTCGGTGACATCGGGTTTGGCGTGGTAGTTTGGTTGCTGTTAGTGATCCCATCCATTAAAATTCACTACATTATCTCCCTCCGACGCGCTATCAAATTCGCTATTTACGATTGAGTTTTGAACTTTGAAGAAAGTTTATTTCGGATCAACTTTCTTTGTATAAAATCCATGAAAACTATCTACCTACAGCAACTACCCATTAGTGAACGTCGCTTGGACAGACATCATCTCCCTCCGACGCGCTACCAAATTCGCTATTTACGATTGATCTCATACCCAAATTCAGAATCTTTCGAGAAAGTTTCATTGGATTCTTAGAATTCATAATTCTCCGAACGGTCTGTTGTCTGTGGAAACCCGATCGAATTGGTTCGCGCGCGCGGAAAAGCAGCTTTCTTATATCTAATGAAGTAATCCCATTAGCCCCGCCCCTTCATTAATCGTTATGAGTGCACATTATATTTACACTATATCAGCTCACAAAGGGGCGGGGCTTACGGGTTTAATTTATTAAATACAAGAAAGCTGCTGTTCGGCGCGCGCGAGCGATTTTGATCGAGATTCCACAGAAGGCGGTTCGACATCGGATGCAGCGAAGCGGCCACAGCAGCACGAAGTGGGTGGCAGTGTGGCAATGCTGCAAATTTACACAAGCGATTGGATGCAGTTAGTGATTGAATGGGAATTGGGAAAAAAATCGGTTCTTCTCAGGACCAACATTTTACGAAAAGGAAGAGTTAATTGCGAAAATGGACTGTTTCGGTGGCATCGGGTTTGGCGTGGTAGTTTGGTTGCTGTTAGTGATCCCATCCATTAAAATTCACTACATCATCTCCTCCGACGCGCTATCAAATTCGCTATTTACGATTGAGTTTTGAACTTTGAAGAAAGTTTATTTCGGATAGTCGGATCAACTTTCTTTGTATAGAATCAATAAAGTCGCCACCTTTGTGAAAACTATCTACCTACAGCAACTACCCATAAGTGAACGTCGCTTGAATAGACAGATGCCAAGAGATAATGTTTGGTAATATGAAGAAACTTTGTCTTGAGTCGAATTTCTGTTGTCATTCCTTAGATAAACAACATCTCATAACCAAATTCAGAATCTTTCGAGAAAGTTTCATTGGATTCTTAGAATTCATAATTCTCCGAACGGTCCGATGTCTGTGAAAACCCGATCGAACTGGTTCGCGCGCGCGGAAAAGCAGCTTTCTTATATCTAATTAAGTAATCCCATTAGCCCCGCCTCTTCATTAATCGTTATGAGTGCACATTATATTTACACTATATCAGCTCACAAAGGGGCGGGGCTTACGGGTTTAATTAATTAAATACAAGAAAGCTGCTGTTCGGCGCGCGCGAGCCATTTTGATCTGGATTCCACAGAAGGCGGTTCAACATTCGATGCAGCGGAGCGGACACAGACAGCAGCACGAAGTGGGTGGCAGTGTGGCAATGCTGCAAATTTATTTCAACCTTTGGAGGCTCAGCGAAAAACCATCAAGTGGCGGTAGGACAGTTGCAACGCAAGGTGTCAACAAGCGATTGGATGCAGTTAGTTATTGGACAGAAGGCGCATTTGGGAAAAGAAAATTGGTTCTTCTCAGGACCAACATTTTATGGAAAGAAAGAGTTAATTGCGAAAATGGACTGTTTCGGTGGCATCGGGTTTGGCGTGGTACCTTGGTTGCTGTTAGTGATTCCATCCATTCAAATTTACTGCATCATCTCCCTCCGACGCGCTATCAAATTTGCTATTTACGATTGAGTTTTGCTCTTTGAAGAAAGTTTATTTCGGATAGTCGGATCATCATTCTTTTGTATAAAATCAATGAAGACGCCACCTCTGTGGAAACTATCTACCATCGGTGAACGTCGCTCGGACAGACAGATGCCGAAAGATAATGTTTGGTAATATGAAGAAATTTCGTCTTGAGTCAAATTTCTGTTGTTACTCTTCGCAACAATACGCATCTTAGATAACCAACAGCTCATAACCAAATTCAGAATCTAGCGAGAAAATTTCATAAGATTCTTAGAATTTGTCATTCTCCGAGCAGAGCGGACACAACAGCACGTAGGCGGTCGGCGGTCGGACAATTTCAACACAAGGTGGTGTCAAGCGTATGGATGAAGTTAGTTATTGGAAAGACGCATTGGGAAAAGAAAATTGGTTCTTCTTTGGACCAGCATTTTATGGAACGAAAGAGTTAATTGCGAAAATTGATTGTTTCGGCGGCATCGGGTTTAGCGTGGTAGCTTGGTTGCTGTTAGTGATTCCACCCGTTCAAATTAATTGCATCATCTCCCTCCGGCGCGCTATCAAATTCCCTAGCTACGACTGAGTTTTGCTCTTTAAAGAAAGTTCATATCGGATTGTCGGATCAACCTTCTTTTGTAAGCATAAAGACCTTTTTGGAGGACACCATCCTCAAAAAGGTCCGAAATAAAGGAGAAATAATCAGAATCAGAAGTGGCGTGAAACCAAAGGCTAATCGATTTATATGCAAAGTTTGGTTTTCACCCGAGCTGTAAGCGTTTGTTACAAAGTAAGGATTGTGATGTACCAGACTGAAAGCCAGTCGAGTGGCTTCAGCGGACAATAAGACATGTTAATTACACGGTTAGAGACTTCCATCCAACTGGGAACAACTATTCGACCTCTTGATTCAGTTGGCCTCCGAGCAGTTTGCTCAATGTTAATAAAACGACACACACTATTATGGCAAATACTATCAATTTCGAATAGCTACGTAGTCCTACGTCACCTTTGCGTACAACCCGATTGGGCTGCACCTTTGAGTTTTTTAAAACTCTTCTTAAAAATTCTAGGAGTAATTTAATTAAAAACGGTTAGCAGTACGGGGTTGGACTTTCCTTCTACTGTATAATAAACGCAATTTTTCGATTTCAAATTTTATTTCGTGATATCACCCTTGATACACAGTACAAGCAAAGTCCAACCCCGTACTGCTTTCCGTTTTTAATTAAATTGCTTCTAGAATTTTTGAGAAGAGTTTTAAAAAAATCCGTTTGCTTCCCCGTGCATTTTTTTTTTCAAATATCATCCTTCGACTTCTTCTTCTTCTTCATGCAACCTTTAATCGCCAATAGTATATCTAATATATCTTGGAAGCGGTTAGATTTAGAAAGTAGTCGTCTTTCACAAAGTTCTTCGGAAGGTCAAAACCATTTTGTTGAAGTTTAATTTAGTTCGGAATTCATTGTTCATGAGACTTTCTGCAAGATAGAATATCTCGGAATCCATACAATTTAGAAAGTAGACGTACTCTACAAATATTTTTGGAAGATGATGTAGGATATCTCGGAATCTATTAAATTCAGAAAGAAACCGTCTTCTACAAAGTTGTTCACAAGTTTAAAACCATTATGCTAAAGATAAGCTTAGTTCAGGCAAGGTAGGATATCTCGGAATCTATTCAACTTGGAAAGTAGCCGTCTTCTACAAAGTTGTTCGGAAAGTCAAAACCATTATGTTGGAGATTAGTTTAGTTCGAAATTCGCACACCCAAAGGCGCTAGTATACATAAGACTTTCAACAAAGTAGAATATCTTAGAATCCATACAATTTAGCAAGTAGCTGTATACTACAAATCTGTTTGGATGGTAAAAACCATCATGTTGAAGATTAGTTTAGTTCAGAATTCATCCAACCAACGGCGCTAGTGTACAAGAGACTTTCGGCAAGGTAGGATATCTCGGAATCTATTCAATTTAGAAAGAAGCCGTCTTCTACAAAGTTGTTCAAAAGATCAAAACCATTATGTTGAAGAATAGTTTAGTTCAGAATTGATCCACCGAACGGCGCTAGTGTACATGAGATCTTCGGCAAGGTAGGATACCTCGGAACCTGTTCAACTTAGAAAGTAGTTGTCTTCTAAAAAGTTTTCCGGAAAGGCAATACCATTATGTTGAAGATTAGTTTAGTTCAGAATTCATCCACTCAATGGCGCTAGTGTACAAAAAACTTTCGGCAAGGTTGGATATTTTGGAAGCTATTCAATCTGGAAGAAGCCGTCTTCTACAAAGTTGTTCGAAAGGTCAAAACCATCATGTTAAAGACTAGTTTAGTTCAGAATTGATCCACCGAACGGTGCTAGTGTACATGAGACCTTCGGCAAGGTAGGATATCTCGGAATCTATACAATTTGGCAAGTAGCTGTATACTACAAATTTGTTTGGAAGCCAAAAACCATTATGTTGAAGATTAGTTCAGTTCAGAATTGATCTACAACTTTGTGGAATATCACAACCAGTCTTGCAAAATGTCGTGACCATCACCAGATGATCAGATATGAAAACAAAAACCACCACGCTTTTAAACCATGTTCTTTACTGACAATCACTGCAAGCGCATCGTGACATGTAGAAGCTGACACGTGAGTACCTTAGGTAAGCGTGACACCCAGATTCATAACCACAAGCTGAGAGCCATAAAGAGCATCAGGTCGGTCAGCTGTCAAAAGTGCAAGTGAGCACCGTTATTGATTGATTTTGTCGTCGTTTGATTGGACTGACGTCGTTTTTAATTGATAAATCGGATAAATCAATAGTTAAATTAAGGGTTCACTCACAAATTACATAACGCTAAAATGGACCATTTTCAGCCCCCACCCACCCTCTCGTAACGTATTTTGTATGCAAGGGTTTTGAAATTTGTATGGGCCGTATTTGTGAATTGCTGGTGAATGGTGAATTTGGCCTAGTTAGTTAAACTAAGTTTTTACAAATTTGATCCAGACTATCTTTTAAAAGGACAAATTTTTTATTGATTTTTTCAAATGGATACAATCAAAAACGACGCATCGTATAAAAATGTTATATGGGTGATTATCGCAAAATCAGTCAAAGTTTCTAATAAAGATATCGGAAACATTTCAAATTGAACCCCACACTGAAAAAACAGTTTTAAAATTAAAACTCGATTTGCAAAAAACGCTCTTTTAATTTGAATGAAATTGTGCCTCACGATAGGTGATTATGTTTCCTACCAACCGTCCTTACATCGCAAGCTGGGCACTTTGAAGGAAAAAAGTTTTTCTAACAAAACTTTTTCTTGTCGAAATTATTTTCAGTGTATTTTTATCCGTTGCGATTAGTTACGACCTAAATATTGTACTCTGCTTGAATGTACAGGAATATTTTAGTATATGTATGTATATGTTAATTCCACTGACACTCCTTGACACTGAAAAAAAAAACAAATCCAACAAGAAAAAATTTTTGTTAGAAAAACTTTTTTCCCTTAAAACTGTCAAGCTTGCGATGTATGGACGGTTGGTAGGGAACATAATTTCCTATCTTGAGACACAATTTCATACAAATAAAAAAAAGCATTTTTTCGCAAATCGAGTTTTAATTTTTAAAACTGATTTTTTCCAGTGTAGGGCTCAATTTGAATTGTTTCCGATATCTTTATTAGAAACTTTGACTGATTTTGCGATAGTCACCCATACAACATTTTTTTGAAGAATGCTTCGTTTTTTGATTGTATCCATTTGAAAAAATCAATAAAAAAAAATTGGCCTTTTTCAAAAGATAGTCTGGATCAAATTTGGAAAAACTATGTATGTACTTTTCTTTTTACAGCACCTCTTAGAATATTGCACATAAAGTCAACATTAACAATAAGAACACTTAAATGTTCCCAAAAGTTCTATTTTGGCTTCATGCATTTTTATTACAGCAAAAATCCATTAATTTCCGCTAAGTGGATTATTCCATTGCTGACGAGCGTTGCTTTCGAACCAAACACCACATAGGTCAAGTGATCATCGCGATAGTCAAGATGACACGGATATGACAACCACAACATCAGGAAAGTTTTCCTATCATTCATGCTGGTGATCACAGGTGGAAGAGTGAAGACATGGTGAGTGACCAAGCGCTAGTTGCTAAAATGTCACTTTCATGGTGATCGTTACACCAAGCATGTGAGATCCACATTGAGCATCACACATGACCTGAATTTTGTTATTGTCACGCTTTGCGTGACTTGAACGGTGACACTTTGCAACACTGATCACAACTCTCTGAATATCGCAGATTCTGAGATATCTAATTCAACTGGTTGTCTCATAGACGCTAGTGTCACCATGCGGATGAATTACGAAATAATGAGATATTCTCCGGGTTTAATCTTTCGAACAACTTTGTAGAATATCACAACTGTCTAAATTTTACAGACTCCGAGATATCTTATTCAACTGGTTGTCTCATAGACGATAGCGCCACCATGCGGATGAATTCCAAATTATTGAAATGTTGTTCACAATGGGTTTGATCTTTCGAACAACTTTGTAGAATATCACAACTGTCTAAATTTCACAGACTCCGAGATATCTTATTCAACTGGTTGTCTCATAGACGCTAGCGCCACAATGCGGATGAATTCTAAATTATTTAAATGTTCTTATCCTATTGATGAGTTGCTTCGTGTCTTTGGTCTTCCAATCACGTTTGTATATAATGGAGCTCAGTAGACCAAAAATACTTTAGCAGTTTTCGAAACATTTTCACGCTTAATATTGTCCACCGTGTACTTTTCCTACGATCTTTGTTCGCTTAAAAGTACTGTACAATGTGTGCCACAGTACTTCCTGTTTTGATGGCATGTTTTATAACTGAAAATGCTGGAGTTGGAAAAAGTTTGTGGGAGACAATTTTCTGAATATTCTAAGGATTTATTCACATAAGGTATTATTCAGGTATCTGGCACCCCCAATCCTACCCTTTACGTTTGACAATAGCCAACATCTTTGAGTTTCCCATTGTTCGATTGAAATTGGGTTTCCCACTGACAATTCTATTTTGTAAACAAACCCCTATTCCGTGTTGATTTTTTCCAAATAGACGTAATTATTTTTCATCATTTTTCGAGAACTTGTGCGAAAGTATGAATGCGAGCTGTATTTAAACAAGAATATTGATGCCTTTAATAAATTTTCATATTTCGATCGGCACCAAGCGCTCCACTTCGCCAAAATATCATGATATTTAAAACACATTTTCAATGGCAGGGTTTAGACGACTATGACGACGCCTTCGTATTAAATTAATCGATAATTTTGATGCTGGCATCAGAAAAATGGCTGCTTCGCAGACCCCTGGTATTATTTCTCTGAAAGCATAAATAAAGAAAATAATTGAAATTCCCGTTTTTAGTTCAAAATTTAGGTGCATTCCCTATGCTCCACCATTCTATTATTGCACGCTTCCAGCGTGCGAATTGTGAACGTATGTTGATTGTGTCTATACGCTCTCTTACTACAGTACTGAACGAATTAAACATGTATCTCCTCAGTGCCATGTTGTAGCATGAAGCAATCCTTCTCGGTCCCGACCCGTAGAAATGGAACTTCCGAGCAAAACAAACCAGTAAATAATGCCAGCAACACAAGCAAAGCGAGAGAGAAGCTTTGTTGCTAAATTATGTTGTGAGTAGGTTGCAACACCGAGCAACAATACTTCATACGCAAAAATGAAGAACGACAACTCTCTCGTGCAGTATTTGTGCGACAAACACAGTACATCGAATATGTGTATCTCCTCTCTTTCGACGAATCTGAGAATTTCCATGCAACAAATTATCATAGAGTATATTCACAAATCTGCACTTTTTACAAGCCCTGTTCTGGATACTATGCGTTGCTATTGGCTTTGTATTGAGCTCAGTTGACCTGGTAGACCAATAAGACTGAACTACAGATTTATTTGGAGAACTTAGAATACCCGGTATGGATATATCTAGAACTCAAATGATACACATGGCCACTAACAACCTGTATGGATTGTTATTGGCTTAATATTGAGCCCAGTAATCTTGGTAGGTCAATTCGTCTGATCTCCAGAATGATTTAGATAACTTAGAACAACCGGTTGGGACATATCTAGATCATAAATTGCATGGCCTTCAAGGGCTTGTATGGGCACCTTAGCTATTGGTTTCTTATCAAGCGTAATTGACCTGGTAGATTAGGACTGTAAAGTACATAATGGTTTTACGAACCTAGAACATCTATAGAAATATTGTCTGCTTTCATGATTCGTCATCACTGAAATAGTATTGGATACATTTCTGAGAAAAAACAACAATAAAATTGTTCATTTGTGTGCAATTTTTGTTTATATAAAAGTGGCCAACAACTACAGGATGTAGGTGTGGCCAATCAACAATCTGAGGTCTGTTTCGGGAATTTTATGAGCTACTATTATTTTGGTATACAGCGATTCCACGGGAAAAGAATAGAGTTGAAAAAAAAAGTTGTCCAATTTTGCTCAAAATCACTTGGTATGTTCTTCATCGAAAATAATTAGACCCGTATTTTTTTATTTTTTTATTAGGGTGACCATGTTCGATATAGGGTTACCAGAAAAATCGCTATTTTTCGAATTTTTTTATTTTTAAAAAATCATAACTTTTGAACCACTGGATCGATTTGCAATATTTTTTTATGGATAGAAAGCTTATTACTTCTAGTTCTTACTAAAAATTTTGGTTTGGTGTATTGGTGTACTCAAATTTGCTAAAATGGTCAAAATATTCGTTTTTAAGATTTTTTAAATGTTGGACCACAACGACTATATATTTTTATATTTTTTTATGAAAATTCAAATATTTTTACATAACATATCAAAAAATTAGAAATGTTCATCGAGCCGTTTTTGAGTTACATTTTTTTGAAAATTTCAAGTTTTCTGCCCATACACACATGGAATGAACGTTATTCTCCACTATTTCAAAAGTATGAAAATGTTATTCAAGAGTGTTTGTTTGGTCTCGTTTATTAGAAGAATTTACGAATCGCAATAGTTGAAAATAATTCAATCGGAATAGTCTGGTGTTGTTATTGATGACTTCATTCTCCAAAATCGGCAAAGCAATATGTCGTTTTTCAAAAAGGTTTTCAGCGATCCATACAATAGGTTACCTGCTTTGTTTATATGTTTTCAATATTTTTGATGCAGGTAATTCATTGTATTTTCTTTTTTGATTATGATTCATCTGTCTCCTTTTCCTTGTTCACTCTACCTAAATGATACCCAAAGGGACTGTTTAAAGTGGTCTATAAGATAAAGTATATGTCAGTCGAGAAAATCAGTGAAATTGTCCAGTTGCCTTACTGAAGAAACGTTTAATACAATGAAGCACGAATGCTCAAATTGCCATGTTTGGAGTAATTGTTACAGGAAACTCACTCCTAAACTGTATGATTATGCAGCGGAAAGGAGAATAAAATTGGATAAAAGCTGTTCCTACATTTGTAATACCTGCTATTGCCGACTTTATCGCATTATCAAGAAAGGAAACGAGCCAGCAGCTCCAAGTGCAGTTAATATAGAATGTGAAAATAAAGAACTCACCGTTTCTGAACCATCGAAACTTGATGATCTCGCCGTTGCCGGACCATCAGGCACCAATAATTTCGCCGTGGCGGGACCATCTAGAGTGAACAATTTCGCCGCACCAGCAAACATCAATAATGGTGGTTTCGAAATAATCGATCCCAATGCCGCTGGATCATCGGAAATTGACGCTGTTCCTAGTGTTGGTAAGTAGAATAATCTCTTCTTTTGTTCATTCAGACATCATGATTTGCTACGTTATACTAGTTGTACTCGATTATTCAGAAAATTGAAAAACATCAGTTCCGTATAATCTTACCTAATCCGACCTAGTAGCTCAATTTGTAGAGCAGTTGCCTATCATGCAACAAAATAGAATAATCGAATACAATATGTATTACATTATATGAAGAAACATGCTCCTAACTAATAGTTATTTTTCCATCTTGTTTTCAGAATCTTTGTTTTCTTTGGAATCAACGAGTGCTGAATCAATTGGTAGCGCTGGTGCCCAGAAACCCGGAGACGGTCTTCAACAAATGAAGGCAAAATTTGATGAAATATCTGACAGAAACGATCGATATAGGACTCTAACTTCCCTTCCCAAATCCTGGACTGCATACAAAATGATGCAAGAATTCGGTGTTTCGCAACGAACTGCTCAACGTGCAAAGATATTACAGATTGAAAAAAAGTTTTATGAGCACACCGGAGACCAGAGTAAATATGTTGTCTTTGAGCGATGATACTCTAACTGTAGTTAGGGACTTTTATAATAGTGACGAGATAAGCAGAGCATGTCCTGGGAAAAGGGATTTCGTTATTGAAAATATGGCAGGAGAAAAGTGCATGTGCAGCGCAGGTTACTTTATGTAACCTTCGTGAAATTTATTCAATTTTCAAAGAGCAATATTTTACTTTTAAAATTGGATTTTCAATGTTTTCCAGCAGCCGCCCAAAAAATTGTATTCTAGCTGGTTCAAGTGGAACGCATACTGTCTGCGTATGCATTTATCATCAGAATGTTAAATTAATGTTTAAAACCCTTAAGGACAAGAAACTTATTCATAACCATTTAAAAACGTATCATGACTTGTTTTTTAAAATACTTTGTGAAAATCCTACAGCGAAATGTTGGTTGAAAACCTGTGATCATTGCCCGGGTACGCAGACACTAGAGAATGACCTGATGAATTCTCTTGAAAATGTCGATTCCTTAGAATTTAAACAATGGAGGTAAACAGATCGTTGTCATTTAAATTCAATGCGAATGGATGCAGAAGAGTATGTGGAAACATATTTAGAAAAATTAAGCGAATTATCTCCGCATAATTTTATTGCAGAGCAACAAGGAAACTACTTAAAACAACTTAAAATTAATTTGGAAGCAACTGATTGCATTATAATTGCTGACTTCTCTGAAAATTACTCTTTTGTTATTCAGGACGCTATACAAGGTTTTCATTGGGCAAACGCTCAATGCACAATCCATCCTTTTGCCATATATTATAAAGATGAAGCACAAAATTTAAAGTTTACAAGCTTCATAGCAATCGCAGAATTTACTAAACATAACCATGTTGCCGTTCGGCTGTTTATAACAAATTGTGTGAATTTCATTAAAAAAAAGCTACCTTACCTGAAAAATATCCATTTTTTTCTGATGGATCAGGCAGTCAATACAAAAATAAGATGACTGCTTTCAATTTGTGCCACATGTACAAAGACTTCGGTCTTAAAGCAGAGTGGAACTTTTTTGCCTCTTGTTATGGAAAAGGGCCTTGTGATGCTTTAGAGGTGTTCTAAAGCGAAACGCTTCAAAAGCAAGTTTACAAGGCCATCATATTACAACTGCGTACGAACTTTACTCTTGGGCTGTTTCTAAAGTAGATTCCAAAATGTATTACGAGTTTTTCTCCGAAAAAGATTACAATGCAATGGAAAAGAAAATGAAGAACCGTTATACTCGTGTAAAACAAATCTCTGGGACACAATCGTTTCATTACTTTAAGCCACAAAATGAAAATTACATTATCGTGAAACGGTTTTCGTTTTCAGATGAAGAAGATAAGATAAATATGATGATGATGATGATGATGATGGTCCCGCCACATACCCCTACAAGGGTTTGAGCTAGACGAGTTATCTTTAAGATAATTAATTGATATGCATTTAGTCGGATTCCCAAAAAGAAAAACGATCCGATTTCTTATAACAGATATAAATTTGAATATTTTACATCACTATACAACAAAAAATATAAATTCAAAAAACTGATCTTTCCAAAACCGCAATCTTGCTAAAACATCAGTAGTGGAAAAGTTTGTTAAATTGTAAGAATTTTGCTATGTAATATTTTTTTTGATGAGTTATGAAAAATAAAAATAATCAAATTAAATGCTGAGTTTTAATTGAAGGTAATCAGAGAAAACCATTGCTTGTAGTCTAAAGCTTTGAGATTTGAGCTACCATTCCTCAATATAGCAGAGCCAAGATTCTCTCAGACAGCGCTGGTTGCCAAATTTTTAATAATACCAATGGAAAGCATTCATTACACAAAGAATTTCAGCGTAGATTTCATTGGTCGGAAAAAATGTGTTTTTTGGACTTCAAAATTGATTTTTCAACTTCACTAAATATTTAAAAAAATCTACACGCTAAAAAAATATATTCTAGTTTCAGTTCGGTTCACTCAAAATGACCCTTTTGTGGAATAATTCAAAATAGTTAAGTTTACTCAGTCGTGGTTTACGCTACCACTCAAATTCGGCATGAGTGCCTCTGCAACCCTTATGAGCACTCATGCTGAATTAGGACGCTAACGGACCATTGTGGTTCCAGTTAAAGCGTAAACCATGGTTGAGTAAACCCTAGCAATGTTGGTCTCTGCTTTTAAACAATGTGAGGGTGATTTATAGTTCTTACATTTAATGGGGTCAGAATTGGACAAGCCTCTCCTACTTTTGATAGGTACATTACTTCACAAATAAAACTAGATTAGTACACATGGTTATCATGAATTTATTAGGAATAAGTTTGATAACTTCAACAGAATGATTCCCGCAGTTATTTTGAAGTGATGGAAAATTATGCTCATTCCATGTGTGTATGTTCAGAAAAACTTGAAATTTACAAAAAAATGTAACACAAAAACGGCTCGATGAACATTTCTAATTTTTTGATATGTTATGTAAAAATATTTGAATTTTCATAAAAAAATATGAAAATATATAGTCGTTGTGGTCCAACATTTAAAAAATCTTAAAAAACTAATATTTTGACCATTTTAGCAAATTTGAGTACGACAATACACCAAACCAAAAATTTTAGTAAGAACTAGAAGTAATAAGCTTTCTATCCATAAAAAAATATTGCAAATCGATCCAGTGGTTCAAAAGTTATGATTTTTAAAAAATAAAAAATTTCGAAAAATAGCGATTTTTCTGGTAACCCTATATCGAACATGGTCACCCTAATAAAAAAATAAAAAAATACGGGTCTAATTATTTTCGATGAAGAACATACCAAGTGATTTTGAGCAAAATTGGACAACTTTTTTTTCAACTCTATTCTTTTCCCGTGGAATCGCTGTAATATAAACATGTGAACACCGTAAGTGTGAGTTTTTTTTATCCCTTCAGGAACGTCGTACAAAGTAGGTCAACATTCAGAAAAGTCAACAACAGAAAAGTCAAGAAGTTTTAGACCTTCACATTGTTGTATTAAAAAGTTATAACATTTTGAAAGTGCGATTCGGGTCATATTGACCTGAACACGTAGGTTAAAAACTTTTGGGGTATATGGCATTTTAAATGAGTTTATTCATGATAGTTGCCGAAAGAATGCCGTGCTGCGAATATCTTGAATAGAAAATTTCAAGTAGTGATGCAACTTGATCCTTGATGCAACGGGATCCCGGGATTTTTCGACGTTTCCCTAGGAAACTTATTTTTTTATTTAAAAACGATTTTATTCAATGTTCAGGAGTAAAGTTCATAGGTTGGAAAGGCCAGAGAATACAGATTTCAAATTGGAGCTCAATTTAATTCTAATTTGAATCGATTCTTTCAAAAAAACGACTTCAAGAAGCAAATCATATTCACGTTTTTCTCGGATGGTAGAGTACCCTTTTGGAATATATGATCGCCGAGTCCAAGAAGAAGGGTTCGCTCGGCTTGACTGTTTGCATTGTTTTGAATATGCATTGGGTTTAGACAGTTGCTGGGATTGCATTTAATACCCTAGTGACGAAAGATGGAAGATGCGTAGTAGAATCATACTGGGCCCATAACATATTGGAGACAGGGGAACACAATACTAGAGTATCCTCCAACCCATGGCAGGCTACTAATTGATACTTCTGCCCAGAGCTGCAGCTCTTCCTAATATTGAACAGATCGCTTCCTAATATTGGTGTTAATCGTTAATTTATCGTTATCGCCGATAAAGTTAATTGAGTTCAACGTAATCGCTTACTGTGATAAAGATCAATCAACTCAATTATTATCGGAGTTCGATAATTTAACGTAAGTTGATTCGATAATTTAATGATAATGGGGTTAATAGATTGTGCGAATAGAGTTGGTATATAATTTTGACAGAAGCCGAGAATTGGACAAATTGATTGCAGCCTATTGACCAGAGTTGATTTTGATCGAAGCGATACACAAAAAAAAAGGCAGAGCATCGGGGTCGGACCACTTGTACTTGCGCATGTGCTGGAAAGTTTGTTGTTCGAACGTCGATTGGAAGGACATGAATTGGACCAAGAATTGTTTTGGAGACAAGAAGTTCAAGAAGACTGACTCAATGTTGGACGGCGCGAGGAGATTAGCAAGGCGAATATCAGCTAGTGTACACAACTTCGCTGTAGACGGGATATGGGGAGGAAGCAGGTGCCAAATAGATGTAGCTGATCTTGTACTGTAGATACTTGTCGTTTAATTAATAGAGAGCTGTAGCTGCTGGAAAAAGTATCAGTCAATAGCCTTCCATTGAATGGTATAGGGGAACCTAATATTTTTTGTGAAGGTGTTCTATTAACTATCTCCGATATTTTCATGTCTGAGGGCAGGCGATGTTATCGATTGTGCTTCACATAGAACCTTGGTTCCGTATACTTGCCTGAGCCTACCAAATAAACGAACTTGGAAAAAAATCATGTCTGATGGGAGGTATAAAAATATGATATAAGTTTATCTCCTAAGTTGGGTTTCGCGTTCTACAAATAACAAATAACTTTTGTAAGAAGAAAAATTGAACTGTTTGCGAACCGGAAAGGAAACTGTATTTTTGTCCCTGGTATCCCGGGATTTTCAGGATTTCAAAAATAATATCCCGGTATCGGGTAATCCCGAATTTTCATAAGTCCCGGGATTTTTTGTCCCGGGATTTCCCGGGATGGAAACTCTAATTGAGAAGCAATGAAGTATCGGTTTCGATACAGTTCTTGTTTTGTTTTCCCAAGAGTACATGGCACGGTCCCGCTATTTAGACCCTTCACAGAGAACAATCTCATTGAAGGCGCGCCCCTTATCAAATCTTTCTTTGAGAAACAGAGCAGTAATACTGTTAATTGCCCATGCATCGGAGCCCTAGCCACATCCTTGTCTTGCTTCTAGAATATCATCAGTAAAGCTACAAACCCGGGATTTTGCTCTATCTACAAGACCATTTGAATCTAGAGAAGTTGTTCAGTAACAAGAATTTCCGTGTGTTCATTGAACTACCATTGTTTACCAGTTCATGAAGAGTTAGTACATCCATAGAACCCTAACTCGAACTTTTTCCAGCAGTTAGTTCAGACTAGGTCGATGGGCCCTGGTTTTATATATAATTGCTAGAAAATCTGTTTAAGCTGCATTCAATTTAGCCTCAAACGAGAGGAATCTGAGTCTTTCAACCATGTGCAGGGTAAAGTTTTTTTTATAATCCAAAAACTGCAATTGGTAGAGAGAACTAAATACGATAAATCCTGAAAATACCACAACTTATTGTCCTAGCTTGAAAAAATGGATTAGGCTAGGGCTTGGTTTGGCAGATCTTACACCGTAAAACAATTGGTAAAAGTGATCTACCAGCTTTACGGGCATTCCCTAATTATATTACAATTCCCTAATTGTATTACAATTGACTGTAGTTTTATTTTCAAGGATTATCTTAAGTAGATCAAAATACCCGGTTTTCCTGATTCTCAAAATTCTGGTTTGAATCGTACAATTGCTGACAACCAGTGGCGCCGGGAGTGGGTGGGACAGGTAGGACATGTCCTACGCATGAATTTTTCTGAGTGGGACAGTCGAAGCATTGTCCTACCCATGATTATGGTAAGAACATATGAAGTCATTCGATGGTAAAAATTTGTGTGTTAGCAGAAGGTTATTTTAAAGGTAATCAGAGTCCAAACAATAATCGAAGATGCTTTTGGGATCCTAACGCAATAGACTGATTGTTCTTTAGGACCTCAGGCACTTTATAATCCCTAAATCGCAAAAAGATGTCTAAACTTTACTTCTTAGACTCTAAACGTTTTACAGAGGTAAAATAGAAGTTGTTAAAATCTGAAAGTTTTCTTCAAACCTTAATAGGTCTATTGAAATTTGAAAAACCAGAAACATACCGAAGTCCACTCTAAATCTGATACACAACGGATTCTGAGCTCCCAAAACAGATTTTTTGGCAATTATGCGATTTTTTGATAGTTAGATTTGTATAGCTAGATCCATAACATTTTCTATAATAGGAAATCTTAGCAGTTAGCAATAATTGATTAAAATCATTGAGTATTTTTTTTTTAATTTTCTGTGACCCCTGACCAGTACTGGAAAAGGTCGTGATCGTCATAAGACAGAGAAAAAAGTGCCTTTTTCTATTTCAAGCGACCAAATGAAAGAATCGTGGGTACTTTGATCAATTTCGCATGAAAGGCAGCCATGAAAGAATGTAGTGCTTTATTTTAAAATTAATATTTCTAAATTATTTCAATAGTTACATGCGAAGAATAGTGACTAGTCGATTAATTAATCATGTTCCTTTAATTTACCGAGTTGAAAATGGTAATAAACACAAAAATAAAGCAGATATTGCACACTTTCATGCCCTGTCACGGGACAAAGATTTTTTGAGATTTTTGTAGCATGCCATTCATCCTTCGCGTTTCTATAGATATTGAAAGATATGTAAACATCGCGTGACATCTCTCATTGAAAATGATAAATTCCAGTACTGCCCCTGACTTCTTTTTGAAGCTTGTAGAGATATTCGATAATCGATAATGGAAAAGCAGTATTTGTCCTAAAATCGAGGAAATTTTCTCAAATTAAATGAATATTCTGGTTGTAAGAACTTTTTAATTCCTGATTATTTTTAAAATTGATTATATTGCAAACATAACTTTCCCATAACGAAATGGATTTCATATCAACATGGAACAGTTATGTTTTCAATGGTAGTATAGTTAGAATGTGCATCGATTTCTCATCAGAATTGTTGCCTAATTCGGAGACAAGCTCAGTGGTCTAGTAGCCAACGTTTCTGCCTATAAGCAGAAGGTCATGGATTCGATCGCAGACGTGTCCTTTTCCTATTCTGTATGTCTTAGTTCTTTTTGTGTTTCAGGTTCTACCAAAACTATTCCTACCGTTTATACCACACTAACAGTTGCATAACCTCTCGTGGCACCGATGAGAGGACGTAGCTATCATATCATTAATCATTCTTTTCCCTCCACCATTCACAAGAACGTGACCAGGACAGATCTCGGCTGTTGAAGAGTGCCTTGTCTCCATCTAAGAGAAAGTGATTATTCTAAAATCATTATTTGTGTTAATGGATGGAAATGATGCTTCTTCCATACAATAGTAACCCAAGTAACCTTTTTAATTAATTAATTATCTTCAAACCCATAATTTTCTCCTCATGACCTGCATAAAACCAGCATAAAACTAAAATGTTACTGGAGTAGGCTTGTAACACCTGCGAATTTATACGAATCGCTTAATGCTAACGCTAATACCAGACTGTGGCCCAAATCGGCGTTTTCCATTTGTCCTACCCACGACTCGGAATGTGGACGCGCCTTTGCTGACAACACAGCTTCTCAAAATCACATAAAATATTACCCGATTGCATGTAAGCTGCTCTCAGCTTGAATTTGTTGCTGCAGCTCTGGTGATAACATCATTTCAAATGCTCCTAGTAATACAAGAACGCCAGGAAATCATAAAGGCCCATCTCTCCCTTTTTGTTCAGCTCCAGTTGTAAATTCAATCTACTCCTTTTCCCAGCTCGATTTCCATGAATGGCGGAATAAATCTTTGCTATCTTCCGAAAGTAAAATGTGTTACAGACAAAACAAAAACCGCTCCGATGGCTTTACAAGAAGTTCTTGGCCCGCAACTGGATACGAACAGATTATTTGCTTTACATAATAATATGATTTTTCCATCTTCCCGTTCCCCCGAACCACACAGTCTACCCAGACCCGGCGAGGCTTCGCAAACATATCGCTTTCCTTAGTTTGAGCCCAATCCGTTTGCTCACTGAGGACGGGGCGAACCCGGTTACTGGGTACCGCACAGTTCGGGGAATCTGAGCCTGCGAACAGCCATCTAAAGTCGTCTTCCGGGAACGCTTGAGTTTCCAGTCTCGACTCAATTTTTCGTTCGAACCAAATAAGCGAAGCACTTCTAGCGCAAACTTTTCCTGGGCGGAAGATGCTCCCGGGTGGCGTACGGAGCCAACTCCAGGGCTTAGCCGGCCGAAAACTTGGGCTCCGTGTAGCTCCACTTATATTTCTCTGTGTTTCCCATTGCTCGGCTCGATTCAACTCGGGATGAATGGTGTGTATGGGCTCGAAAGTATACGTGCGCATCCCGCGCCCGAACAAAAACTTTTGTAAACAGACTTAAAGAAGCGAAATTTTATTGTTTGTTGCCTGTCTTGAATAAATATGATTTCGTTTCTTTTTCTGGGTCCCACTTTCGCTCCGGTGCAATAGTTTTCATCATTTCCGATTTGGAAGCTTTCCCGCCGACGTCGGCTGATTTTGTTGGTGAATTTTCCTGGCTGGTGATGGTGATTGTATGAATGCACGTGCCTTTCTGTATTTCGGGTTTGGTTGATCTTTCAGCACAGCAGTCAGCGTTTCTCAATGGCAATCATTCAGATCTAAGAATTCGATGGTCATTAAGGCTTTCAAATACTTGCTGTGCAACGTAAAAATTTAGTCAGTTTGTAACAGTCGTGTTGAGTTAGGTTTTTTTTATTAAACAGCCAAATTCTTCGAACCGAACGAATAATCATCGTTCGTTTTCAATCGTTTTATTTATGTAGCTTAAAAAGAAGAGAATATTTCGGTCATTATTCTGTACTCTAGAATTCCAGTAAATATTATACTAGAGAACCTCTAGAAGCGAAGGCAATGAAAAAGAACCGAGTCTGAATTATATTCATGGAAAATCTTTCCGTTTGCCTTCGCCATCTCTCGGCGGATCAGCAGCAAAGCAATTCGTGAAAATTGCAAAGTGCCGGAGACTCAGACGCTGCAAGCCCTAGCCTAGGACTCTCAATTGTTATCCGACATTCACTCCAGTGGTTCTTGGTGTGCTTGAAGGTGTTCCTGCTGATCCCAATTCCCATCAGTTACAGCGCCAAAACAACAAACGGTGGCAAAATTGAGTTGAGCTGGTTGTTCGCTGGTAGACGGTGCAAAATGGCACTATTGAGAATTGTCCTCCGAAATACGGTCACATTGTGGGGATTCAAAATTGATGAATGCAGGAATGTTCGCCGATCTTGAAAAAAAAAACTTTATTTCATCACTTTTGGGGCTGAATCCAGATGGCTTTATTACGCATTGACCAAGTTGCTTTATTACGCATTTCACACCCACTATTTGCACCATCGCTTCCGGAACGGTTTGCTTCCGCAAAATATGATAGGATTACCGATCAAATTTAAATGTAAATGCTTATCAAGATAAACAAGTATTACGATTACGTTTATTTCGTGTTTTCCTTCCGCACTAGCACCAAGGTGCCAACACCGCGCCGGCTGGTTCACGTCGAGACTAGAGTCACGTGGCACATCGACCGCGGCATTTGAGGTTATTTATTCGATCCTTTGGCCCGCGGAACTCCTTCCGCCTGCCCCGCAGCAAGCAGCATTCGGGCCACGGCTTTAAACGAAAAAGTGCTCCCAAGGGGAATTTCATCTTTTCCCAACTCTTGACCGATTTTTAGGAGAAATTTTCGCTTGGCGGAGCTTGGCGAAAAGCAAGTCACGAATGGTAAGATTGATGAAAATGAGAAAACTTTTCGTTCATTTTCACCCACGTGGGATGAGGTGGTTTTGTATCGTTTTTGCTGTGTTCTTTTTTTCCCCACTGACTGAAGGCCACCTTGTCGATGGAGACGGGATGTGCGTGGCGCATAGGTGATGACATATGTAATTGGTGCGGCTTCGGTGTCACGTGACTTGGTTGGATGATTGTCGCCTCGTTATGTCACTGCGGTCGACGACAAGGTTGCGGTTAGAACGAAAAGGCTCAACGAACGATTAGGCAAGCTATGTGGCGTGAATTTAGTTTGCAGATGGAGATTCATTTGATGGATATTGCAGCGGACCAGACCGTAAATGGGCTTTGATTACGATCTTACAAATGGTAGTTTTCTTTTTTGGTAGATAACCTGAATACATACGAATATAAATATATTTTTCGGTCTGGCTGAAGAGGGTGAGGAGAGTTTGCATAGGTTTACGCTTTGTTTGATAAAAAAATATTTGACAGAATCTAACAATTTCGCGGTTCACATACAGTTTCTGGTAGGTTGGTATACAGAACTTTTAGAAAATCTAACAGTCGCTGGTTGGGTATAGTAACACTATAGGTCTCCGCGCCTTCGACCTTTTTTTTAAGCAAACATACAACTGATAAAAATGAAGAATTATCTTTCCAGCTTTCACAATAACCGAGGCGCCATCCGATGTAACTGCGGCACCGACATTGTATTCAATGTCAAAACTAATTATCAGTTGTTCCACGGATTGCTTTATCCTGTCCGCCGGACACGATCCGTAAATTCGAAGTTGTCGCACCTCGCTATTCAGGACGTTCTTCCTAAGTTCTCGTGTCCCTAAGTTCTCGTCTAATACAGAGCAGAAGATCATGTCGGAATCAAATTTTCAGATAATGATGACGACTATTGTTCCAATGACATCAATGGCAATGAAAAAATTAGATGATGAAGTCAATTCGTTCTCATTCGGTAATATCTGAACTTATATTATATTGATTTTGTTAACCAATTATTAAATTTAATTCACGAAGACCGATTTTGGAGAAACTCTCATGTTTTAGAGAAAGGAACAACTTCAATTCGTTCAGGATGTTCTGAAAACTAGAAAAAAGAAAAACTAAACACACTTAAAATTTTCCACCGATCTCGGCTATGCAAATCTCGGTTAAAGTTCGTTAGCTGAAATATCGGCTGAATAGATGTATGTTCACGGCGGCTCATATGAGTGCCGCAGTAACCAAATTGCTTTTTCAGCTGAGATATCAGCAGAAAGTCACGAACCAAGCGTTCGGCTGTTCGGATCTTGGCAAAATAATTAAAAAGTTTCGAGCTGAACTAAGTGTGTAACAATTATCGGTTAGGTGTAGCCAGCGTGTGTTCTCTGATTCTGATTCTGAAATAACTGCACTAAGAATAAGTCTTCATTGTCGGATTCAAGCATCAACGCCTTGACATTTCTTAAGGTCACTCCTGACAGAATCCAAGTTTCAGAGTGCTCGCGTTTTCGGGAGCACACCACTCGATACGGAGGCGGCGGACAACTGTGATTTTTGTTGATGCAACTTTGCTGCGTCGCAGCATGCGTGAAAAAATAAAAATGATAGTTGTGCGTTGCTTCCGTATCGAGTGGTGTACCCCCGAAAATGCAAGCACTTTGAAACTGGGATTCTGTCAGGAGTGACCTTAAATCGTCACCGACACCAGACCTCAACACGTCCAGCAGAGCCAACCTCGTAGCAGGTCTCTTCATAGTACCACCTGATGCCTGCACCTCTGCATGTCGTGTTACGCCATCCTTTCAAGAAAACACTTGGATAACTCGTCCACGTATCCATCGGTTCCTCACGTTTTCGTCTACAACAAGCACGAGATCTCCTACTTTGATCGGCTGTACATCTCGAAACCATTTTGTACGCCGAATGATTGTAGGTAGATATTCCACTACCCAACGACGCCAGAAGTTGTCTAGCGTATGCTTGATCATGTTCCAACTACTTCTCAACGCCGTCGCCACATCCGTTGGAAACTTCTCTGGTGCTTTAACGCCATTCGAACTCAGCAACAAAAAGTGATTGGGCGTCAATGATTCTTGATCTGCAGTTTCCAAAGGGATGAATGTTAACGGCCTGGAGTTGATCATGCTTTCTGCCTGCGCCAATACTGTTGCGAACGACTCATCGTCCAGTTTCCTCACTTCTAAAACGCATCCTAGTGCAGACTTCACGGCACGAACCATTTTTTTCGAACAACCTCCCATATATGGGGGGCTGCAGGAGGATTGAACCGCCACTGAGTTCGATCATTTGTAAAGGTACTGCCCAGCTCAGAGTGGATTGATTTCGTCTCGCAGCTCCCGACTTGCTCCTACAAAATTTGTCCAATTATCAAAGTAAATTATCTGAGGTCCCCTCTTCAAGCAATGAACCATCTGATCACCTTCTTACACGCATCGGTAGATAAATTGGCAACCCTCCGTTTCATCGCGTTTCGACCGATTTTCACCGGATACGGTACGTACGGCTCCAATCTTTCCGCGGGTAGCTGCCCCATTTTCGGAGCAACTGGAGTGGATTTGTACACGCGGCACCACGTGCAGTGTTTTCTTGCCAGGCGAACTTCCACTCGCAGCCTTGCTATGTAAAACTTTTGTCGCATTTCGTTCACAATGATTTCTTCATTTGCATGACCGTACTGTAGGGATGGAGAGGGGTATGAGCTCGTTGCTATAGTTGGTTTTCGTCGTTGTTTGGAGGATAGTTGTGTCGTGTCCTTAGGAGGCGGCTGCATCCGAATCAGCCGTCTCCAGCTGCTGCTCGATCTGGAGCAGCTCCGAAGCACTACTGCTTCCCGCGAAATATATCACAAACTGAATGCTCACTTCGTTCAACTGTCACCTCTCGCATCGTCTCGCGTCTAGTACTAATGACTATATGCCCTCTTATTCAGTCAATATATTTACTGATACCCCTCTCAATCCCTACACGTACTACCGATGGTAAAAATCTAAGAGCAGCTCCGTGATCCGATGATTTCTAGGCATAACTTCGCACATCTAGGGAACTTCGCACATCAGCACCCGCAGCTCTACTATCTACCCGTAACACTCCGCTTTCGTCCGCAACTGCTTCACCAGGCAGCTAGACGCTACTATTTTCTTTGGTTTACAACTTCGCTCTGAATTCTGATTCAGGATCGCTACTTCCTCCGGAAACGCTTCAGACTGCGCAGTCAACCATAATAGCGTCCGTTCAGCCTTCTGGATTTCCGCACCACTACTTTCTGCGGAGGGAGTAATACGAAGGGCAGGGATTGACACGAGTGGTACGATTTTCACGAAGTCCGTCCAGTTATTTGGTTTCGCCGACGACATTGATATCGTGGCACGTAACTTTGAGAGGATGGAGGAAGCCTACATCAGACTGAAAAGCGAAGCTAAACGGATTGGACTTGTCATCAACACGTCGAAGACGAAGTACATGATAGGAAGAGGCTCAAGATAGGTCAATGTGAGCCACCCACCACGAGTTTCTATCGGTGGTGACGAAATCGAGGTGGTTGAAGAATTTGTGTACTTGGGCTCACTGGTGACTGCCGAAAATGACACCAGCAGATAAATTCGGAGACGCATAGTGGCTGGAAATCGTGCGTACTTTGGACTCCGCAAGACGCTCCGATCGAATAGGGTTCGCCGCCATACCAAACTGACTATCTACAAAACGCTTATAAGACCAGTAGTTCTCTACGGACACGAGACCTGGACGATGCTCGTGGAGGACCAACGCGCACTGGGAGTTTTCGAAAGGAAAGTGTTGCGTACCATCTATGGTGGGGTGCAGATGGCGGACGGTACGTGGAGGAGGCGAGGTGCACAGCGGGCAAGGTGGATCGATCAGGTGGAGGACGACTTGCGGACCCTCCGCAGACTGCGTGGTTGGCGAAGTGCAGCCATGGACCGAGCTGAATGGAGAAGTCTTTTATGTGCAGCACAGGCCACTCCGGCCTTAGTCTGATGATAAATAAATAAATACTTTCTGCGGTACGCAGACGATCAACGAAGTGGTAAACGTTTGCCACTTCGTAACATGCCCGTAACATCCTCTAGAACCGTGATAGTCTTGCTGCCTTCACCACTGCATTGGTTGCTTGATCAAATGACTGCAAATGACTCCCGCTATTCCAAAACGCTTTCATCCGTATTGTCATCCGGAACCATTTGCCAATCTTCACCACGACGACTGTAGAGAAATTCAGGTCCCTGAAACCATCGACTATTAACATAACAGGTGGGACCCCACTTGGTGGCTTCGTCAGCTACGTTGATGTTCGTTGATGTTCTTTCGTTGATCTCCAACCTTATTCGAATCTATTAAAGGTAGAGAAAGTTTCGAAAACTGAAGCCAGAGCAAGAATCAGTCGCATTGGTGCGCACTGTTACAAGCAATGGAGTGTCGAAACTGTTGAGCTCTGAAAGCAGCATGCAACAAACGGAAGCGGAACACCGGCTCGTCCAGGAGCTTGTGGCGAAGAACAAGTTGGGTGTCAACACAAGACGACAACGTGAAGTTTATTTGGTGCACCAGATTAAAAGTTTGGACATGCAGCACGCCCACGAGCTGGAGCTAGTTCGGGAATCGAAAACAGGTTTGAGAGCTTAATTGTAGCAACAAGAGTGTGAACGAGTAAAACTGCAGGCGCAGATTGTATCCCTGGAACAACTACTCAAGGAAAGAGAAGGAGCAGCGGCGTGATTTGGAAGCAGATTTTCGTGAACAATTCAGGCGACGGTACAAAACAGAACTTGAGAATGAAATTCAATGTCTGCGAGGGATGAAAGAGCAGTTAAAAACCCAGCTAGAGGCAACTCGTCTGCGGAATGAAGCAGTGTCTAATTATTAGGGACGAAGAAGTGCAACTAATAATCAACCGTAATGAAAACCGGCCAGCAGATAGTAAGTGCTCTCCTCCGTTACCCCCTCCGCCGGCATCTTGGTTGGAACCCTCCTCCATTTCCCTCTTCTATAGATCCTTATTTTGTGGAAGGTCAGCGATAATGTGTTGCTCCATTTGGAGTAGCAGCAGGAGGAACAACACATCTGCCTATTCCGCATCCCCCAGTTCGAATGCATCTCCTTACATGACAAGAACCTATCCGCAATTGGGTTTCCAGGCTCCAGCACTCGTGCAGATGAGTGGGCCGACACAGCAACAGATAGCTGCTAGACAAGTAGTTACTAGAGAATTTCCGTCTTTCTGCGGGGATCCGATCGATTGGCCCTTATTTATGAGTAGTTATCAGCATTCGACGGCAACTTGCGGGTACACCGATTCGGAAAATCTTCTATGTCTGCAGCGAAGTCTCAAAGGCAGCGCGAAGGATTTCCTCAGCAGCTTCTTACTCCACCCGTCTACCCTACGCAAGTCCCTACACCCTATCTGCCATCCGGAGCAGATACAACATGATTACGAAGGTTAAGGCCACCCCTCCTCCGAAGCCTGATCGATTGGAGACTCTTGTTTAGGGACGTTCCGATACTTCCGATATATCGGAATATCGATATTTTTGTTTCGATATCCGATATTTTGGTATCGATATTTTGCTTTCAATATATCGGTCATATCGATATTTTTGCTTTCGATATCGATATATTGAATCAGAACAAACACAAAAATAAGAGTTGCAATGTATTTTGTAAAAGAAGATTCTTCAAAATTATGAAGGCTATGATGATTTTTCCCGGTAGCGCGGATGGTGTAAGGTGTGCGCAGCCATCACAAATAGTTTTGGCAACTCGACACTTTGCATGAACCGCCGTTGCGCAACATCTGTCGTGTCGCTGGTCCTTGAATCCTTATGTGAATTCAATTAAATATTTGACGTGATCCTATGATAAAATAGATAAATTATCTTTAGAAATTAAGAACCGATTTGTGAAAATGAGAATTTAGAAACTTCCGTGGAAATTCTGAGGGAAGAATTTCCTGTTGTTAAGAATCAGAATAACGCTAGGAGAAATACAGAAAAATTGTCAAGGAATTTTAGCAAATTTGTCGAAACTTCAGTTGATTTTTTCGAGCCAATGGAAAATAGCGAGTATCATGCCGAAAACGCTGCCGTTACCGGTTAAAGGCCGCTCAACATTTGGCGAATTACCCAATTAGAAAAAAAAAAAGTAATCTCCAATCATTATGTTAAAGGGGTAATACGATAATACGATAGTAATTGGATAATTTCTTCTTCTTCTTCAATGGCTCTACATTCCAACTGGAACTTGGCCGGCTTTTCAACTTAGTATTCTATTAGCATTTCCTGAGTTATTTAATTGAAAGCTTTTCTATGCCAGCCATTACATGAGTATGTAGCTTATGTGGCAGGTATAATAGATAAACAATGCCCAGGGAGTCGAGAAAGTTTTCAACCCGAAAACCTCCTAGACCGGACCGAGAATCGAACTCGAACAGCGACTACATGGCTAAGATTTCTTCAGCAGCAAGTGGCATAATGCAGCTTACAAGCATACCAGCATACCACAGATAGCCGTGAAAGAAAAGAGAAGCCGACAGAAAGAGAGGTCATTTGTGAACACGCACTTGACGGACAAGCCGAAAACGAACCATCGTGATGATGCAGAGAAATCCGAAGTACAGGGTGGAAAATTGAAGGAATTGGATACTAGAGCGAACAACACAAAATTGTGCGCTGTTTGTAACGTCGACAGTAATCGAATCGAGAACTAGACTGGACTGTTCAAAGGATTGGATTTGGATGGCAAATGGAAAGTGGTTTCTGTTCAATGTCAGTTGTCATCGTCTACACTCTTCCGCATTCTTCCGGTTATTTTGTACGGGACAAAGGGACAGATGAACACTTACGCATTCCTCGACGACGGATGTTCGGTTACACTGATCGAACGGTCGATTACCCAAGCTCTTGGTGCCAGCGGACAAGTAGAGACTTTGCACATTGAATGAACCGGGGGTATCAACAAGAAGATCGCTGGAACAGAAGTCGTTACGAAGGCGGTATTCGAGGTCAGTGGAAACAAACGGTACACATTATCCGAGGTGTATACCGTCTATAACCTTGGTCTACCGCAACAGACGACTGACTATGAAGAACTTGCCACACGTTTCTCGCACCTGAGCAAACTTCCGGTGAAGAGTTTTAAGTCTGCAGTAACAGGAATCCTGATCGGACATAGCAATAGCCATTTACTAGCTTTACATTGAAACTGCGCTAGGGGAAGCTGACCGACTTTATAGCAACGAACACCAGAATCGGATGGGCCGTGTGTGGAAGTCTAAGGCAAACAAAAGTGAACACGATCGATGCATAAGCATGCCGTGTCGCCTGGAATTGATCTTCATGAGTACGTCGCTTTTTCGATATCGAGAGTCTGCTTGTCGCTGTTGTGCCAAGTGTGAAAGGTGTGGAACAACAACGGGCCATCAATATGGAAGCAAGCACACGTCGAGGCGGGCCTACTCCGGAAGCATGATTACGTGGAGTTTCCAGGCAGCCGCCCGATGACAGAACGACACTTCAAGTGTCTTGAAAAGCGTTTAGCTAAGAATTCGGTGCTTTACCACAGTGTACGTCGGCAAACAGTGGATTTCCAAACCAAGTGCTACATACTCAAGGCTACAGCGAAGGAAATCGAAAGATTCGACCTGCGGCGCACATCCCAAGCAGCACACATGTTGTACATAGATCACAGTAGCTTATGTGTGACCCGATTTAGTCACAATTAGGTTGCTGTAACCAGTTTCATTAGACTTGTGCTGCTTGGGATGGTTCTTGCCTATTTGAGTAGTTGTGAATGAGAAAAAGCCAGGAAAGTTCGAGTGAGAGTGATCTGGGACGCAGCGGCGAAAATTGATGGCGTATCATTGAACAGCATGTTGAAGAAGGGTTCTGATTTACTGACAACGTTATTATCTGTAATGTTTCCGTACCAAGAGCGTCAAGTTGCCGTATCGGCAGACATCGATTAGTCAAGAAGATCGCTGCGAACTATAATTCGAAGGATAATTCGCATGTTCACGCCTCAAAAACATAACACTGAATGATCGTTTATTGAATTTCAAATTTCTTCTCATTAGCTTCTTAGTATGCTGGCATTTCAAATGCCAACTACGATTGAATTTCAAATTCATTATCATTTTTTCTATTAATGTCATTTTTAAATATTTTCGTTTATTTCATTATTTTTATCATGAAATAAGAATACGTTCCACTTATCCATCAATGTAACCAACAAATGCAAATGCATTTTTCAGACTCACTTTATTCCCCACAATATTCACAGTCTCTACTCTTTCTTTATTTTCGGTTAGGAATTCTTTTTTGGAGCTGTTAATACGAAAACTTGAATTCTTTATTTCATACCGGCGCAGTTGTTTATATATCAATAACAGCTGTGAATTTATTATCTGTGGCTCTAAAGCATTGACGCTATCCTTAAATTGCTCACATGATTCTGTTTAAACTATTGATGTACTAAACCATTAGCTAAACCAATCTAACCCAAATCCAATCCACATTCTACACAAATCCAATCCAATCAAATCCAATCCAAATCCAATCCAAATCCAATCCAAATCCAATCCAAATCCAATCCAAATCCAATCCAAATCCAATCCAAATCCAATCCAAATCCAATCCAAATCCAATTCAAATCCAATCCAAATCCAATCCAAATCCAATTCAAATCCAATCCAAATACAATTCAAATCCAATCCAAATCCAATCCAAATCCAATCCAAATCCAATCCAAATCCAATCCAAATCCAATCCAAATCCAATCCAAATCCAATCCAAATCCAATCAAAATCCAATCAAAATCCAATCCAAATCCAATCCAAATCCAATCCAAATCCAATCCAAACCAATCCAAATCCAATCCAAATCAATCCAAATCAATCCAAATCAATCCAAATCAATCCAAATCAATCCAAATCCAATCCAAATCAATCAAACCAATCCAAACCAATCCAAATCCAATCCAAACCAATCCAAACCAATCCAAATCCAATCCAAACCAATCCAAACCAACCAAACCAATCCAAATCAATCCAAACCAATCCAAACCAATCCAAACCAATCAAACCAACCAAACCAATCCAAACCAACCAAATCCAATCCAATCCAATCCAAACCAATCCAAACCAATCCAAATCCAATCCAAACCAATCAAATCCAATCCAAATCCAACCAAACCAACCAAACCAATCCAAACCAACCAAATCCAATCCAAACCAATCCAAACCAATCCAAATCCAATCCAATCAATCCAAATCCAACCCAAATCAATCAACCAATCCAAATCATGTTCAACCAATCAACCAATCCAAATCCAGTCCAACCAATCAATCAAACCAATCAAACCAATCCCAATCCAATCCAAACCAATCAAACCAAAGTCCAAATCAAGGCCAAACCAAATCCAAGATCCAAACCAGTCAGATCCAAATCCAATCCAAATCCAAATCAATCCAAACCAATCAGAACCAACCAAATCCAATCCAAATCGGTCAATCAAGTCCAATCCGGTCAAATCCAGTCCAAACCAATCAAATCCAATCCAAACCAATCCAAACCAATCCAAACCAATCCAAACCAATCCAAACCAATCCAAACCAATCCAAACCAATCCAAACCAATCCAAACCAATCCAAACCAATCCAAACCAATCAAACCAATCCAAACCAACCAAACCAATCCAAACCAATCCAAACCAATCCAACCAATCCAAACCAATCAAACCAATCCAAATCAATCCAAATCCAAATCCAAACCAAATCAAATCAATCCAAATCAATCCAAACCAACCAAACCAATCCAAACCAATCCAAACCAATCCAAACCAATCAAACCAATCCAAACCAATCCAAACCAATCCAAACCAATCCAAACCAACCAAACCAACCAAACCAATCCAAACCAATCAAACCAATCCAAATCAATCCAATCAATCAGTCAAATCAGTCAAATCGATCCAAATCGATCCAAAGTCAATCCAAGTCGATCAATCCAAATCCAATCCAAACCAACCAAACCAACCAAACCAATCCAAACCAATCCAAACCAACCAACCAAACCAATCCAAACCAATCCAAACCAATCCAATCCAAACCAATCCAAACCAATCAAATCAATCAATCCAATCCAATCCAAGTCGATCCAGTCCAATCAAACCAATCCAAACCAATCCAAACCAATCCAAATCCAACCAATCGATCCAATCCAAATCAACCAAATCCAATCCAAATCCAACCAAACCAATCCAAACCAATCCAAACCAATCCAAACCAATCCAATCCAATCCAAATCCAAACCAATCAAACCAACCAAACCAATCCAAACCAATCCAAACCAATCCAAACCAATCCAAACCAATCCAAACCAATCCAAACCAATCCAAACCAATCAAACCAATCCAAACCAATCCAATCCAATCTAAACCCAATACAAATTCAACCAAATCCAATCCAAATCCAATCCAAACCAATCCAAACCAATCCAAACCAATCCAAATCAATCAAATCCAATCAAATCAATCCAAACCAATCCAAACCAATCCAAACCAATCCAAACCAACCAAACCAATCCAAACCAATCAAATCCAATCCAAACCAACCAAACCAATCCAAACCAATCCAAATCCAACCCAAACCAATCCAAACCAATCCAAACCAATCCAAATCCAATCCAAATCAATCCAAACCAATCCAAACCAATCCAAATCAACCAAATCTAATCCAAACCAATCCAAATCCAATCAAATCCAATCCAAATCAATCCAAACCAATCAAATCCAATCCAAATCCAATCCAAACCAATCCAAACCAACCAAATCCAATCCAAACCAATCCAAATCCAATCCAAACCAATCCAAACCAATCCAAACCAATCCAAACCAATTCAAATCCAACCAAACCAATCCAAATCCAATTCAAACCAATCCAAACCAATCAAATCCAATCAAACCAATCCAAACCAATCCAAACCAATCAAACCAATCCAAACCAATCCAAATCCAACCAAATACAATCCAAATACAATCCAAACCAATCCAAACCAATCCAAACCAATCAAACCAATCCAAACCAACCAAACCAATCCAAACCAATCCAAACCAATCCAAACCAATCCAAACCAATCCAAACCAATCGAAATCAAATTCAAACCAATCCAATCAATCCAAATCCAATCCAATCCAAACCAACCAAATCCAATCAAATACAACCAAATCCAATCCAAACCAATCTAAGTCCAATCCGAATCCAATCCAACTCCAATCCAAACCAATCCAAACCAATCCAAATCAATCCAACCAATCAAATCAATCAAATCAATCCAAATCCAATCCAACCAATCCAAATCCAATCCAAACCAATCCAAACCAATCCAAACCAATCCAAATCCAATCCAAACCAATCAAAACCAATCAAATCCAATCCAAACCAATCCAAATCCAATCCAAATCCAAGCCAAACCAATCCAACCAATCAAACCAATCCAAACCAACCAAATCCAATCCAAATCCAATCCAAATCCAATCCAAATCCAATCCAAATCCAATCCAAATCCAATCCAAATCCAATCCAAATCCAATCCAAATCCAATCCAATCTGATCCAAATCCAATCCAAATCCAATCTAATCCAAATCCAATCCAATCTGAATCCAAATCCAAATCCAATCCCAATCGAATCCAAATCCAATCCAAATCCAATCCAAATCCAATCCAAATCCAATCCAAATCCAATCCAAATCCAATCCAAATCCAATCCAAATCCAATCCAAATCCAACCAAACCAATCCAAACCAACCAAACCAATCCAAACCAATCCAAATCCAATCCAAATCAATCCAAATCAATCCAAACCAACCAAATCCAATCCAAATCAATCCAAATCTAATCCAACCAACCAATCCAAACCAATCCAAACCAATCCAAATCAATCAAACCAATCCAAATCCAATCCAAATCCAATCCAAATCCAATCCAAATCCATTCCAAATCCAATCCAAATTCAATCCAAATCCAATCCAAATCCAATCCAAATCCAATCCAAATCCACTCCAAATCCAATCCAAATCCAATCCAAATCCACTCCAAATCAAATCCAAATCCAATCCAAATTAAATCTATATACAATCCAAATCCGATGTTTTTTTTATGACTTCTTAATTCTTTTTTGCCGTATTATTTTCTCGCGTTCTCTCTCTCTTTCTATATGCCCTTAGCATATCATGGCTTATCTTTTTTTTTGCCGTTCTCTTTTCCAACTTAGGCTTACCATTATTTTTTTGCCAGTTATGTAGCATGGCTTACCATTAATTTTTACCATTTTTTCAGACTGAGGCTTACCACTATTTTTTGCCATATCTCGTCTGCGGTTTACCTTTTTTTTTACCCTTCACCAATCATTTTTTTTGCCATATTTTTCACGTCGGAGGCTTACCATTTTTGTTTTGCCTCATTCAGCTTTTCTTCTACTGCTGACCTTTCTTACCTTGTAGGGAGCAACGACTACGTCATTGTCGTAGCCAAGCAAATCCGTCTTCCGATTTGCCTTTTATCAACGAAAACAAGCGCGGAACACCGAAGGATAATTCGCATGTTCACGCCTCAAAAACATAACACTGAATGATCGTTTATTTTCACCGTTCGAATCATCTAGAATTTCTGTCAGCCTACTGAGATTGAATTTCAAATTTCTTCTCATTAGCTTCTTAGTATGCTGGCATTTCAAATGCCAACTACGATTGAATTTCAAATTTGTTATCACTTTTTCTATTAATGTCATTTTTAAATATTTTAGTTTATTTCATTATTTTTATCATGAAATAAGAAATACGTTCCACTTATCCATCAATGTAACCAACAAATGCAAATGCATTTTTCAGACTCACTTTATTCCCCACAAGAAAGAGACACTATGTGGACGACTAGACAGTTTCGATACGGTGAAGGAAGCGGTTGAAGTAGCGAAGTAGGTGATCGAGGTGTACCGTCGAGCAGGATTCCATATCCGCAATTGGATGTCGAGTGACGAAAAAGTCATAGACAATCCAGGTGAAGTAAATCCAAAGTCGATTAAAGCCATGCTGTCGGAGAAGGAAATTGGATTCGACCGAGTGTTGGGGATGGCGTGGATTCAAAAGGAGGATAAGTTCGCGTTTTCACTGCAGCTCGACGGGAAAGTACGTAATCAGCTAGACGTTTTAGTGGTTCCTACGAAAAAGGAAATGCTTCGCTTAGGTATGAGCATTTACGACCCTCTAGGTTTGGTAGCGGCGATTGTAATCCATGGAAAAGTCCTCATACAAGATGTGTGGAGGAGTAAGACAGAATGGGACAACTAGATTCCGGAGAACATTGGCAACCGTTGGACAGATTGTCCAACGGGATATCATCCACAAAGCTTCAACACTTTGGAGCTGCATGTGTTTGTCGATGCAAGAGCTCAGGCATTCGCAGCTCCAAAGTGTTGAAGCCTTGTGGATCGTATCCCGGAGATATACGCAATTCACTCAACTTCTCGAGAACTTTTATCCAATCTGTCCAACGCTTCCGTATTTATCCCCGGCTCCTTTTTCTCTAATTCATCTCATCAGTTGTATGTCATCTCGTTTGACACCTTGTCGTTGTCAGGCGATTCGATGTCTTTAGTGATTCCAGCGATGATTAAACTAAGGGGTGTTCACTATAAAGGCTGTTGCGGCGAACAGTCCCTCTCAATTTTTTGAGTCATCAAGGCAATAGTTGAAAGATGGGTTTTACAATTTCAGGAGTTTCATACATCATCGAAACATTCTCTTGAAATAAATGTGATTATTGATATTTCTTTTCTTTCTTTTGCAGGTAAGTTCACAAAGTTGCGAACACATTGTACAGCTTGAGTATGTGTCCTTAACAGTTGCAAACAATGCTTGTTACAACTTACGGGTAAGCAGTGCTTCTGGTAAAAAATTCGAAACGAAGATATCTATTACGAGTAGAAAAAACTTATAAAACTAACAATAACATTAAACACAGAATAATCCTAGCTATAATGGTGCCTTTCTCGTTTATAATAAAAAATGATAAGAACAACTCATGTGAACGGTCGTGATAGCACTTTGATTCAACGTTTCCATAAGCTCATATTTATAAGCGAACTATCGGAGAGAAAGTTACGTGTAATAATATCTATGTTACGGCGGAACCAAATAAACTGATATTTGTCTAATTGTACATTGTCTCGATTCCTCGGCGGTCGAGCCACATCATCCTAAGTCGAATCCTCCTGACTCCTGAAGGAAATTTCCGGCAGCTATCGCAGGGGACGCTTTCGCGCATTGCGCCGACTTCGTCTTCATGTTGAAGAGGTGGTCCGACAGTTCCAGTGGTGGATGACGTCCGCACTGCCGGTGCCCTACATACCCGAAGCAATTCCTTCTCAGCTTTTTGTTGTCCCGTTTTTAGCGAAAATGAGCCAAATTCGACTCAGTTTCGAGTAGGTGTGGCTTAGCGTGTGACACAGTATTGAAAGTCTGGTAATAATTATCGAATATCAAATAGATAGCTCATCCTTGGTTTCAATCTTTTTAAGTAACTTGTGTAGCATACAGCTTACATCAAATTGCACATCACATGCACTAGATATAGCTCCAGCGTTACACGCGCCATTGCAGCCGTTTTATCACGACGGAGATAATCTTCATGTAACACACCCTGCAAGGCTCCAGACAATGTCTTGTAACAACAAAGCGTGGAAAACGAAGCGAGGCGACAAGAAAAAGCATAAACCAACACACATTGCCTTTCGCACAATCGATCGATGATATGCCATTTTCATTCAGAATCTGGCACTCGCCGAACAGTCAGCCAGCCAGCCTCCAACCGCATCGTCCCATTCATTGTACCATATAGATGGGGTGGAACACAGCAAAAGCCAATGGCAAAAATCCCATTTCCAGTGGAAATATGTTCACGTTATTGAGATGTAGATTTTAGATATATTTCATATAAAACCATGTCGAGAGGTTCCACACACACACACGGCGCGGCGGCGCGGAGAGTTGATAAAGCTATCAGTGATGAGGCTGCAAGACTGCAAGATGTGCCGCCAGAGGGTCAGGAAGTGCAAAAGGAAGAACATCGTTATTAAAAATCGTATTCTGCTGGTTTAGAAATATATTTCACAACCGGAGTCATCATCGGCTTTGTTGTTGTTGTTGCTGTTGACTGTATGGCTTGTATCTACCTGCATATCGTTCCAATCGATGCTGATGTTGAAATATTATTTTCACTTTATTGAATAAACATCCAGCTGGAAATATCCCACCACGAATGAGAGATTCTAACTTGGCGGGGGCGGTGCCCAGCGATGTCACGTTCTGTGCTCTGTTCGAATTCTTTTTTTCCTTCCCGCTATCTCCAAAGAATTCTGTTCCATCATTGGCGTCGTCAGCGCCAGATTGTAAGTGAGGTTGGGTGCGGGAGGAGCGGGGATCTATGCATTCGCTGTCAATCAATCCGTTTTCGTTATAGATTTTGATGATGTGGTGAAAATTTAATTTGCATTTGACATCGATGTGTCAGGAGCGTGTATTGTGTGCTCTCACTCACCCCGGGCCGTAGTTTGTCTGGAAACGTGGACTTGTTGGACGGATGGATTCTGGTGAACTTCTGCCGGTGGCATGTGTTCTAGAAACTAGGATCAGTCGAGCAAACGAGCATCGGTAGGGACAAGGAAGCCCGTCGGGCATTGGGAAATTACAATGCGAGGACAGGATGTTGGAATTGTCAATGGGTTTTCCTTTTGTTATCGTAAAATACATGACAGGATTTCATTGGACTCGATTGTCCGCTCTTGCCGAAGGGAATTTGCAAAATTATTTAGCTCATAGCCAAGTTATTTCATGATGCATTGGAAGTTTATGTGTGCAGCGCTTGTTCTAGTTTGTGGAACAATGCCCAACCCTGTTTCTAGTTAATGGATTTGTGGGATATGCCGAGATCATTCCGAGTGATGCTCGTAAAAGGGTGACACGCTGTGCGCCGATCATGTACATGCGAAGATTTACAAATGTTTGTAGCCAAACGAATACTCATCAGATAACATGTGATTTCTTTTGCTGTGCTTTAGATTTACTTCGGTAATGGCATTAGTAGAAAGTAGTAATAATATATCGAGTGTGAATCAAAGAATCAAAGATTAATGTATAAAATTTAAAAAAATCCTATTGATATGTACTTAGAACCAATGTAACATGTCTTTTGCTGGGAAAGAATGAAAAAACAATTTATCACATTTTTTTATTAAGGAATATTCTTCCTTATTTTGACATCATGCTGAACTAACTGGCGTGTGAAACTTCGAGTAGGCCTTTACCTCGAAATAAATGTACCGCCATCGGGGGTGACAATGGGTCATCGCTCTCACCGGCAGCCTGGAGGTCGTAGAGCAAAATCGTTCAAAAATGTCTCTTATATTTTAGTCTTCTTGCCCTAAGACACATTCAATCCATTCTACAAGCATTCTAAGTAGTTGAAACAGTGACCCATTCTCACCCCCATTTGACCCATTGTCACCCCGACGACGGTATGTCAATGTTCACATGAGATATCTGATGTCGGGACTGATCTGCGATTTGGGCGTAGTTTATTCTGTGAACAAACATTGTATTATCGATTCTATAGATTGTAGGTCGAAACTATTTCCCTTATCTGATAGAGGAAAGCTTATTTCTGTCTGATACATACATACATACCGTTTTCTAAGAAATGCTTGTATTAGCAGGAATTAGCTTTCCAATGTTTGTTTACCAATTAAGTTACGCCGAAATTGCGAATCATTCCCGATATGTTACAAACAATAATATTTAACATACTTCAAACGTTTTTCACTCAAACTACGCAAAAACTTTGGTATTTATAACACACATGGCGTCGTTTTAATCATGTGCAATTTGAGCATAACGTTTTCTTAAACATGAATTCCAAGCATAATATTTTCTAAATTTTTTTATCCACATTACACGATAGAAATATCCCCCCCAGCTAGTTCTGATTAGATACGGGCCGTTTTCAAAGAAAATCCAATTTTAGAAGAAAAATTGTAGTGAACTCTAGGTGCCTAAAGTCCTGATTCCCGGCAAAAAGATATTACGCGAAGCGTATCCCCCACGTAAAAACCTACTCATATGATTTTTTCGCCTTTCTCGTTGATGATGGATTTTATTTTTTGACGTAATGTTAGTTTGAACCTTTTTTTTGTGTAGTCTACAAAAGTTTGAGTCTCGCGCGCGGAATACAGGTATAAATGATTTCAAATTTATAATCAATATTGCTTGCTTCGAGCCGATTGAATGATTCCTTGGATAAGTAGTAAGCATTCTGGTAGATTGTTTTGTATTCGCGTCTATTGCCGAAACTTCTGATATCGACGGAGCGGTAACACAAGATTTGGCTTCTGTGTTGTCGTACATTAAATTTAACTCTGAAAGATACTTACGAGTTATTATCTGCTGCTTGTATTATGACTTTATGAAGCGCGTGTCATGGTGAAACTTTTGAAATCTGTGCGAGAGGTATCACAAGTTTTACATTCTTGTTAAACTGTAAGTATCTCTACTGATGTTTACGAAAGTTCGAAGTTGAAATCAACGGCTCATTTTTTCAATTATGTTTTTGCTGTATAGTAATGGAAATTTTTTAGGAATTTATATCTGTAAAATAATCGGATCGTTTTTTTGTAAATCTGATTAAATTGATCTTAATTAAATATCTTAACGATAACTCGTCCAGCTCAAACCTTTGTAGGGGAATGTGGCGGGACCATCATCATCATCATCATCAACATCGTTTTTTAGAAACATAAAATGTCCAAGTACGTCTTCAGCTCGTTTGCTAACAATCATTTTTGAAAGATTTTTTTTTCACAGTCATTGTCGCCCTTACAAACTTACAATTTTCCATGGCTTTCGTTTGATCCATATATGACTGCGATTTAGTCTGCGAACATAGGGGAACGGTTTGCCACTTCATCTCATAGCTCCTATTTCAATCCCATACAAAAAAAAACCAATGGGAAGGAATTTGGTTTGTTTATTATTTTTGTGATTTTTTTCGGCAGTGAGCACGCATGTTGACAAAAAGAAGCGACGAATTTGGTGCTGTATTTCTTTGTTTAGCGATGAGATGGATATATGTACAGTGAGATGGAGATCAGAACATTTCCCCTATATGATTTTTGTCGTACATTCATATACGATTGCTGGTTTGCTTATTTTGTGCTTTAGTGGAATGCTTTTTTGCCTTTATCGTATTTTTGTCATAATACGAAGACGAGTCAAGTACGAGGCACTGAAGACGGCCTAGCTATTGAGGTCGAAACAAGTGGTGAAGTTAAATGGAATTGTACAAACTCGTTTATTTACAGTTTATTTAATTCATTGTAGCATACAATTCTTTTACATTGTCTTATCACTATCATAGATCCATCAACAAATATTTTGAAACTTTCCAAACTCCGGGTAAAACGTTTCCTGTTGGTCCTTCCCATCTCTAAAAAACAAATTACGATGATTTATGTGTCCTCAAATTAAAGGATATCGCTCTCGCCGTCAACTAGCTTTCAACCTGCTTTGAATATGATGGAATCTCCAACTGGAGAATACTTCCCATTTATTGCATATTTAGCCTTAATCTCTGACATACCATGTTAGAATCCAAATTTCAAATCACTTTGACTTGAGGGCATTTTTATATTCGATGCCACATTTATCAACACTTGCCAGTCTCATGTGCCCGATATTATACGATTTCAACTTATCTTTATTTAAGTCGTTTACAGTCGTTTACAGTTGACTTATTTGTTATATATAGTCGTTATCTTAAAGTCGTTTACAGTTGACTTATTTGACAAAACCAATTAAGCAAAATAATTAGATCCCTACTGTGAATACTTTTCCAGTGTTTTGTCCAGTATAACTAATTTTAATTTTGAAATATTTTCTTGAAAATGATTGACAAAATCACTTGGTTTATTTCCTTGTAAATTCTTATAGATATTCCTTCAAAAAATTTCCATAAAAAAAATCTTAGACAATTGCTTCATGAATTCTTCCGGAAATTTTTAACAAAATTTCTCCAAAAATTCCTTCAGAATTTTCATTACGGATTTCTTCAGAAAATCCTTCACGATTTTTTTGTTTTTGTTTTTGTTTTTTGTTTTATTCTTTCGTACATTCAATTAGTAACTCCATCGGAAACTATTTTATTTTCTAATGAATTTACAAAGGATTTCTTGGAAGAAATTCCAAAAGAATTTCTGAAGAAATCTACGATGAATCTCGGAGGCTTTTCAAATAAACTTTAAAAGAAATCCTTGGAGAAATATCCGAAGTTGGGGATTTTTTAGGGTTATTCAAGGACAAAAGGACAATTTTTTAAAGAAATTCTTTGAGAAATTTCTAAATGAATTTTTAATGACATCTTTAAAAGAGAGCCTGATTGGATTTTCGAAAATTATTCTAAGAACCCTTTTGGAATTCCTTGCAAATTTCTAGGACGATATTTCCTTAAGAATTCCTGAAAAAAATCTCCGAAGCAGTTCCTGAAGGATTTGTCAAAGTAACTCCTGAAGGAACTTCCAACAGTTATATATTTTTCCGAAAATTCCTCTGGACATTCCATCAAGTTTTCGTTCAGAAATTCGGATATACCTTGTAAAAATCCAGGAGTTAGGAGATCCTTCGGAAATTGTTTCAAAATTTCTCCAAATAATCTCTAAAGTCTCCTTCAGAAATTTATTTACGGATTACTTCGGAAACTTCTTTAAGCTTTTGAAATTTGCTTAGGAATTTCCTCGAAAATTTATTTACAAATTTCTTCGGAAGATTATTTTTTAAAAATTCCACTAGGAATCTCATAGAAATTATTTCAAAACTACCTTAAGCAATTTTTAGAGAATTTCTTCGAGTAATCTTTCCGAAATTCATCCAGTAAATTCTTTGGTAGCTTAAGAAAGCTACTTACAGCCACTGACAAAACTAGCTCTGTACACATCGTTCATTCGTCCAGTCACCCTGTACGGCTATGAATCATGGACGTTAAAAGATGCCGACTTTCGAATTATTGAAGTTGTTGAACGGAAAATACTACGCGGTAGCGTGGTGGAAAATTAGAAATGGCGCACAGGAATAAATTTATCACGAGTTGTACCAAGTGTACAAAAATGCAGACATAGGCGGATCAAGCTCGGCAGATACCAGTGGGCTGGACGTCTAGTGCGTTTGCCGGAAGAGAGACCAGCAAAAGAACCTGCAGAGAATCTGGAAGCGGACGTTGGCTCCGCGATAGATGTCGCACTCGCGGGCTGTTTGCAATCGAAGAAGATGCGTGTGCAGCCGGTGTGTAGGGATGCTGGCGAGTGACCTGGAATAGGAAAATACCAGGGTTTGCAGAAATCGCTCTCAATAGATAACGAACAACGATAAAAGAGCTTGAGCTTGAGCTTGATTGACTGCTCGTAGTTGCTACTCCATTATGACCAGATCAGCTGTTCTTGCACAGGGAACCAACAGATGTTTGCTTGGGACTAGCACACATCTTCCATGTACAAGTACTGGTGATCTCATTTGTTAGGTCATACTGGCGCCTGCCACGTCAGAATGCAAGTCAATGTAGGGAAGGGGGAGGAAATGATGATGCAATCACTCGCCCACTGCAAGCCGAATATACCTCTGCACTTGCCACGAGTTCATGCGGAATTTGTTGGAATTTCTGGGTTAGGTTGGAGAGGCAGAGGTCCGTCTTGGTTAACGAGCTGCTAATGTGATAGATAGGGGAAGGTAACTGATGGAATTTCTAATTGGATGTAGGAAACGAGCTCTATAGTTCATTTCCAATTCTAGCAGATTACTGTTAGAATACTCAAGTTGAAGGTATAGGAATAGTAATGGAAACGGTATGGAAGTCCATTTCCAGTTCTAGCGATTGATAGAACATGAGAAATAAAGATAAAGATACAAAGTAGGAGAATGGAACGGACCTGGGATTGAACCCACGACCTCCTGCGTATGAGGCAGAAGCAGTAGCCATATGACTACCAAGTCCGCATAACGAACAACGATAAAAGAGAGGCAAAAATTGTTCCGAATCATATTATTATTTATTTATTCAGACTAAGGCCGAAGTGGCCTGTGCGGTATATAAGAGTCTTCTCCATTCGGCTCGGTCAATGGCTACACGTCGCCAACCACGCAGTCTACGGAGGGTCGGCAAGTCATCTTCCACCTGATCGATCCACCTTGCCCGCTGCGCACCTCGCCTTCTTGTGCCCGTCGGATCGTTGTCGAGAACCATTTTCACCGGGTTACTGTCCGACATTCTGGCTACGTGCCCGGCCCATCGCAGTCGTCCGATTTTCGCGGTGTGAACGATGGATGGTTCTCCCAACAGCTGATGCAATTCGTGGTTCATTCGCCTCCTCCACGTTCCGTTCGCCATCTGCACCCCGCCATAGATTGTACGCAGCACTTTCCTTTCGAAAACTCCAAGTGCGCGTTGGTCCTCCACGAGCATCGTCCAGGTCTCGTGTCCGTAGAGGACTACCGGTCTAATCAGCGTTTTGTAGATTGTCAGTTTGGTACGGCGGCGAACTCTATTCGATCGGAGCGTCTTGCGGAGTCCAAAGTACGTACGATTTCCAGCCACTATGCGTCTCCGAATTTCTCTGCTGGTGTCATTTTCGGCAGTCACCAGTGAGCCCAAGTACACAAATTCTTCTACCACCTCGATTTCGTCACTACCGATGCAAACTCGCGGTGGGTGGCTCACATTGTCTTCTCTTGAACCTCTTCCTATCATGTACTTCGTCTTCGACGTGTTGATGACTAATCCGATCCGCTTAGCTTCCCTCTTCAGTCTGATGTAGGCTTCCTCCATCTTCTCAAAATTCTTCTTATTGGCATTTCATCCCCACACTGGGACAGAGCGCCTCGCAGCTTAGTGTTCATTAAGCACTTCCACAGTTATTAACTGCGAGGTTTCTAAGCCAGTTTACCATTTTTGCATTAGTATATCATGAGGCTAACACGTGGCTCTTGTTTCGGACGGCAGAACGATCGCGCGATTTGCCGAAATTTTGTGTTTTGCATTGCGCGGCCGGTAATAAAGTTAATTAGTTCAGTGCGTGTTGGCTCTTGTTTCAGACGACAGAACGATCGCGCGATTTGCCGAAATTTTGTGTTTTGCATTGCGCGGCCGGTAATAAAGTTAATTAGTTCAGTGCGTGTTGGCTCTTGTTTCAGACGACAGAACGATCGCGCGATTTGCCGAAATTTTGTGTTTTGCATTGCGCGGCCGGTAATTAAGTTAATTAGTTCAGTGCGTGTTGGCTCTTGTTTCAGACGACAGAACGATCGCGCGATTTGCCGAAATTTTGTGTTTTGCATTGCGCGGCCGGTAATAAAGTTAATTAGTTCATTGCTTGTTGGCTCTTGTTTCGGACGGCAGAACGATCGCGCGATTTGCCGAAATTTTGTGTGTTGTTTTGTTTTTCCCTTAGGACGGTTCGTAAGTAAATTGATGAATATATTTTATTATTTGTACAGCATATACTGTTATTGACAAACGCTCTATATTGTCGAATAGAGCTCCCTATTATTCACCTTTCCCACTAACACAAATTTTCCTTCCCGAGACATCTATGAAGGTAGTATGGGTTCCCTGCATCTTCACTAGTAGATGTTGAACTAACATTCCTTCCCTTCCTTCCGTGATTGTAAGGACGTGGCCAGGTGTACAACTGCTACTGTATAGGAAAAGGTACTAATCCCAAGTACCAATTTGCGACAATATACAGTAGATTGCTCAATTCAAGCTCTGTCTGGGAGTGGAGCGGGTGTCGCGGGAGAGGGTTCTCTTCGTCGACTTCCCCTCATTTGAATGGAGGTGACAGGCAGGGAATTTCTTTGCAGTTTATCACCTCAGAATGCAAGTTCGCATTGTTTTCCTTCGTTCTGAGGTGATAAACCACAGAGAGATCTGCTTCTTGTCACTTTTGTTTAAGGGAGGGGAGGTCGACGGGGAGAGTCCTCTCTTGCGACATTCGCCCTTATTCCGCATGGAGCTTGAATTGAGCATTGTATAGCCACCCACGATTTGTACAATCACATATGCTATGCTATGCTATGCTATGCTAGTATATCATGAGGCTTACACGATGACACTCTTATGCTCAGGGAAGTCGAGATAATTTCCAATCCGAAAATTGCCTAGACCGGCACCGGGAATCGAACCTAGCCACCCTCAGCATGGTCTTGCTTTGTAGCCGCGCGTCTTACCGCACGGCTAAGGAGGGCCCTTCTCAAAGTTACGTGCCATAATATCTATGTCGTCGGCGAAGCCAAATAGCTGGACGGACTTATTGAAAATTGTACCACTCGTGTTAATCCCTGCTCTTCGTATTACCCCTTCCAAAGCGATGTTGAATAGCAGACACGAAAGACCATCACCTTGCCGTAACCCTCTGCGGGTTTCGAAGGGACTCGAGAATGCCCCTGAAAGTCGAACTACGCACATCACCCGTTCCATCGTCGCTTTGATCAACCGTGTCAGTTTATCCGGAAATCCGTGTTCGTGCATTAGCTGCCATAGCTGGTCCCGATCGATTCTATCATATGCGGCTTTGAAGTCGATAAATAGATGATGTGTGGGCACGTTGTATTCGCGGCATTTCTGCAGTACTTGGCGAATGGCGAATACCTGGTCCGTGGTGGAGCGTTCGCCCATAAAACCCGCCTGGTACTGCCCCACGAACTCCCTTGCAGTTGGTGCTAGTCGACGGCATAAAATTTGGGAGAGTACCTTGTAGGCGGCGTTCAGCAATGTGATTGCGCGGTAGTTGCTACAATCCAGCTTATCGCCCTTTTTGTAGATGGGACGCACGACACCTTCCATCCACTCCTGCGGCAAAACTTCCTCCTCCCAAATCTTGGTAATGACCCAGTGCAGCGCTCAAGCCAGTGCCTCACCACCGTGTTTAAATAGCTCTCCTGGTAGTTGGTCAACCCCAGGGGCTTTGTTGTTCTTCAGCCGGCCAATCTCCTCCTGGATTTCCTGGAGATCCGGAGCCGGTAGAATTATGTCCTGCGCGCGTTCTCCCAGGTCCATCACCATACCGCCATCTTCGTGCCGCCACCTTTGGATCACCTCACGCTCGTTGGTAAGAAGGTTCCCGTTTATGTCCTTACACATATCAGGCTGTGGCACGTGGCCCTTACGTGAACGGTTTAACTTCTCATAGAACTTTCGTGTGTTATTAGCGCGGTACAGTTGCTCCGTCTCTTCACGGTCTCGATTTTCCTGCTGACGCTTTTTTCTCCGGAAAATCGAGTTTTGTCTGTTCCGCGCCTGTTTATATAGTGCCTCGTTCGCCCTCATGCGGTGTTGCAGCAATCTCGCCCATGCTGCATTCTTCTCTTCCACTATCTGCTCACATTCGCCGTCATACCAGTCGTTTCTCTGATCCGGGGTCACCGTGCCAAGTGCAGCGGTTGCGGTGCTACCAATGGCGGATCAAATATTTCTGCACCTAGCTGCTCTTCCGTTGGAATGCCAGTTCCAGCTGCTGCGCGTGTTCTTGGGCTAGTCTACCGTCTTGTAGCCCCCCCAGTGTTAAGCCGCGGCGTCAGACTTGTACACCGTCGAGAGTTTTGAGCGCAGGCATACTGCAACGAGGTAGTGGTCGGATTCAATATTCACACTGCGGTAAGTGAGGACGTTCGTGTTGTCGGAGAAGAATTTACCGTCGATTAGAACGTGGTCGATTTGGTTTTCCGTTTCTTGGTTAGATGATCTCCATGTGGCCTCCCTAGTGACACACATGTTCCACGTAGGTTACTGCAACTCATATGTGACCAGATTAGGTCACAATCCAGTTGCTGCAACCATTTTTGACTGACTTGTGCTGCTCAGGCTTGTGGATATTTTTGCGGGGAAAGAAGGTGCTTCGGACTACCATTCCGCGAGAGGCTGCGAAGTTTATGCATTGTTGGCCGTTGTCATTCGATACGGTGTGCAGACTATCCGGTCCGATGACCGGTCTATAGATTTCCTCCCTTCCTACCTGTGCGTTCATGTCACCGATGACGATTTTAACGTCCCGCAGTGGGCATCCATCGTATGTCTGCTCTAGCTGTGCGTAGAACGCTTCTTTCTCGTCGTCGGGTCTCCCTTCGTGTGGGCAGTGCACGTTGATGATGCTATAGTTGAAGAAACGGCCTTTAATTCTCAGCTTGCACATCCTTGCGTTGATTGGCTGCCACCCAATCACGCGTTGGCGCATCTTACCCAGCACTATGAAGCCGGTTCCCAGCTCGTTGGTGGTGCCACAGTTTTGGTAGAAGGTAGCCGCTCGATGCCCGCTTTTCCACACTTTCTGTCCTGTCCAGCAAATCTCCTGCAGCGCCACGACGTCGAAGTTCAGGGATGTAATTCATCGAAGATCATCCTGTCGCAACCTGCGAAACCTAGCGACTTGCAATTCCATGTTCCAAGCTTCCAATCGTGATCCTGTATTCATCGCCTAGGTCTTTGCCGATTATATCGAGTCGCATTATCTCTTATATTGTTCGTAATGATTGGTTTTCCAGGCGGCTTATTGGGCCTGCGCAAACCTCCTGTCTCGTCGGAGGGCCATCGTGTCAGGGCTGTTTAGCGTCCCACCTAACACCAGGACTTGTGCGCTTTGAGCGGCACACGGTCGCTTTGGTGGGGCCTACTTGTGGATACATGCAGCTTTTTATAGAGGTTTAACAGGGCCCACTGTCAAACCCCACCACATCCTAGGCAAGCCCCACAACTCGCAGATGGCCTGGGGAGGGATCGTCAAGCCCTGGGACATAGTCCCTGTTCCGAATCATAACAAGCCATGATAACAAATTTATCAATGATATGGAAATGCTAATATCATCTTCCAAACTTGGACGTACATGTTCATGATAGCATTAGAGGCGAAAGTATAGAATTGATAGTTCCGTTAGGATACGGCAGGCATGAAGAATGTTTTATCAAACTTGTATACAAGTGCGAAAAAACAGAATCGGATAGGCAGCCCCCACAGAAAAATTGTGATTCTCGCTTTGTTTTCGCTTCTTTCGTGCTGGTTACTGCACAGCGTTGTTTTTTTTTTTTTTTTTTTTTTTTAACGAAGGTAATGGAAATCTGCAAACAGACACCTGGGGAGGCGAACCCAGGTAGTGTGGGATGGGATCACCACTCCTGACCCACTAAAACCAACTCCTTCCTCTCCAGTCATTCCCCGGCCCGCAATTAAGCAATACTTCGGGGGATGACTATTGGGCATTGCGCCCTCCATGACGTACACAAGTGCACGTATGCGCCTCAACTCTTCGACACTCCCCATGCAACACATTTGCACAAGACACACTGGCACCACATGTGCCCCAACACTCACCTACCTATGCTGCTTGAATGACTGCAAGGGTACAACAGGTACCTTGCAGGGGTACCCCATGCCGCCATCTCACAGCATAGGCAGTCCTCACTCAGTGTGGTGTTCACCCCATCCTGCAACAGGGTGGCACCACTTGTCTACCAAGCCGGAGGCGACCCTAGGTTGGTGGCTCCTATGCCGCTCCTACCTCAGCTACGAGGCAGACCCTTTCATGTCTCCTATTTCTGAGGTGCCGCAGAGGCATCAACCCCCGACACTCCTGCCAGTCATAGCGAGACTTTCGTGTCCCCTACTTCTGAGGTGCCGCAGAGGTATCTGCCCCCGACACTCCTGCCAGGCCCTAGCAAGACTTCATTCATTCCGTCCCTGACAGCCGGATCACACTACTGCCTAAGCAGCCACTCTGACCATACGTACCATGCGAGTCTAACTTGTGTGCTCGCTCATACATTCAGTCCCAATCGCTTGCACCACTTGTGCACCACTCTTTTTGACATTCAGTCACTCACTCAGTGGGGGTTGTAATACCCCATCTCCCATTTATCCACTCTGTGCACCTCCTGTGCATCGTTTGGGCGTGGAACACCCGGCACGTCAAGCGTGCCTAACACTCACCTACCCGGGCTTTGATACTGTCAATAGGACTCCCTAAGGTACTATGCCGGTAGCACCCACCCATTGACGTTTCGAAGCCCAGGTAGTCCTCAGCCAATGTGGTGGTCTCCCCATCCTGGGACGGGGTCACACCACTACCTTACATGTCTCCGATTTCTGAGGTGCCGCAGAAGCATCAACCCCCCGCCACTCCTGCCAGACGCAGCGAGACTTTCGTGTCCCCTACTTCTGAGGTGCCGCAGAGGTATCTGCCCCCCGACACTCCTGCCAGGCCTCACCAGACTTCAGTCATTCTAACACTACCGACCATGCGTACCATGCGAGACTTACTTGTGTGCTCACCCATACACTCGGTCCCTCATTCTGTGGGGTTATTACGAGTAATACCCCCAACTCCCATTCGCTTGCACCACATGTGCACCACTTGGGGTGTGTGGGTACCACCCACTGCCTCCCGCTTGCCGCCGAGGTAGCCCTCACTCTGTGGAACCTCCACAGACTCCGTCAACGACCTGGCTAATTGTTTCACCCCCAGGCCATTCATCCCTTCGGCACGGGTCGCCTGACACCTTGGGATTCGGGGTTAGGGGCTTGTATGCTTTAAGCGGCACACGGTCGCTTGATAAGGTTTGCTTGCGGATATGTGGTTTTTGGGAGGGAATTAACAGCGCCCCCTGTTAACCCCACCACCTCCTAGGCAGAACCCCCTGACTCACAGACGGCTGGGGAGGGGTCGTCAAGCCCTTGGACATGGTCCCTGCTGCCCCCTACACAGCTGTGTAGAACAAGTTGAAATGCATCATCAGAGCCAGTGCTTCCCACATTTGGAGCTTTCTGAAAGAAATTTTATCATGGGGTATAACATCCCGAATCAGTTCTCTATCATAACAGCTTGAGAAAAAAGCTTCTCGCGGTATGCTACATATCGTATATGTATACAAAGATGATAAGTGAGAGATTTGCTCTTTCTCTTTAGAATTCAATCCCTGGAAAATACATTCGGTTTTGCACCAGATAGGTAACTTAAGGGAGAAATTCTTGGGCATTTCCTTCAGGAAGTCTTTCACAATTTATTTCTAGATATTCATAGAAATTCATTCAAAAGTCATTTAGAAATTTCTTTGGAAACTTATTTGAACATTTGTTTAGGAATTCCTTTGAGAATGTCTGTCAGGATCCCTCGCTCGACTTTTCAAAAGGACCTAAGTAACATTTTTTCATGAATTAATTTGAGTACTGCAATCAACATACCAATACGAAAGCTTTTGTTTGCAATACTCAATGATGAAAAGAATGTTACTTAGGTCCTTTTGAAAAATTAAGCAAAATTTTTTCGAAATTTTCTTAAAAGGTTTCCTCTGATTTTTATTTGGTAATTTCTTCTGTTACAAAAGTTTTTCTAAAAATTTTGCTGGAAAATCGGTGTAACGCCGGTCAACCACCGACTTATTTTTGCTCTTTCATTCATCTAGCTCCAGCTGCTTACCTCGTGTAAGGGTGGTAGGTCATTTGGCATAAAACCGTTTGGCACAAAATTCTTTGGCATAACGGTCGGTTGGCATAATGGTTGTGTAATACTCAGTGGTGGAAATACTCGCTTCACGAGTAAGAAAAGAGTGTAATTGGGCCTACCAAAAATGCCACACTTACGCGAACTTACTGCCTGCATTTTTTTCGCGCTTGCTTTGTTCGCGAGTACGGGCAGAGCAAAGACTACCTTAAGGCTCAAATCTCGAACATGACTCATATTACGAACACGTTCTAGCGCCCTCAAACTATTGTTTTCATTGGTTTTCCGCACTGATATTACAAGCGAATTCAATATCTTATGGAAAAAATAAAGACAAGACAATTATTATTATGTATTACATTTATTGGGGACTTGTGCACAAACATTCAAATTTAAATTCTAATTGGACTTAAAGCCCGCTATCTGCTACGCACCTAATGCAAACAGTTGGCGCGAGAACAGAGAACAAAAAAAAAACACTCATGAATAGCAGCTCACACGCTGCACTGTTAGGCTGTTCAACAGCAGCATAGTTTCTTCATTTCAAACAAGCTATTTGCCCGGCAGAAGACAAGAGAGGGGATATGATTCCTTCTTTAAATTCGGACGTTCACATGATTAAGTAACGCGCAGATATGATCTCTTCTTTCAAATAATGCATTTACCTGGTAGAACGATTTCTGTATGTTTGACTGTTTCAGAAGAGCGCGACATTATGATCCTTCTTGAAAATAGTTTTGTTACCGAACGGTAACTGTTGGACAAGTTTTGTGGAGTCGTAGGAAAAAATTATTATATTAGCTATTAACGATCAATTTAAAAATCGTTCGCTTGGCTGCGGCGACGTGGGTTACCAAACACTGGAGACAAAGTGGAACCGTGGTAGCAGGGTGGGCGGATGTAGCGAGAGTGAGAACCGGGTGGAGAATGGGTTTCTCCTACAGCTAGTAGTTGGACTGGTGGGAGGTAGAAAAATGTGAAGCGGAGTGTTCGTGAGCAGTGTCGAGAGTACGGACGTCTTTTTTGATAAAGATAATTGGATTCTGGAAATCCACGCGGAAAGCGTTAGCGTTAGCGTTAGCGTTGTTACGGTATACTTCGTAGATTGGACACTAGTGATACTCATGTTTCTTATGGAATCCTTATCCAGATTGCTATCGGAAATCAAGGTGGGGAGTTACCCTTGATTCCAATCTAAGATAAAAATGGCATAAGCATGAGGATTACTACTCCCGGCCACGCCCATCTTTACCGTAACTAGGGATAGGAAAGGAAATGTTGATGTAGAACTTACTTAACGAGAGGCCCCCGACTTGGCGACGCCCTCATAAGTTCTACGGAGTTGGTGGTTTGGTAGGGTAAGGTAGGTCATGGAGGTTTGCCTCAAGCTGGCAATTCGACCCACAGACTATGTTGTTTACCTGTTTTTATTTAAACTCTTGCCAGCCGGCTGTCGAAAGAGTATGCTAATAACCATTTTTATTTACAGTTTATTCTTTAAATAATTTACAGACGATTTCTTAACCTCAATCTATCAACAAATATCCGTTGAACAAATCTAAATTTACCAAATTTGTACTTTCTGCTCAGTGAGCAAAACGATTCTTCTAGGTTCATCGAATACAAAAATCAAACCATGCCTTTTAAAGATAATTATACTAAACATTTTACAAAGTTTTATTTCAAGTATTTTCGCGATTCCTGATATAAAATTCAATAGCAAACAATCAAACAAAATTAAAATATTCTAGCTAAATTTTACTATTTTGGTCGAGCATGGGTCAGCCGCCTGACACCCGCGTTGAAAAAATATGTTCCATGCTTGCCCCCCACATACAATAATAACGTGTGCTAATCACTAATGATACTAAAAGATTTAAATGAAATTAGGCATTGTTCCCCTTATCATTTTAGCACCGCCAGGGGAACTTGGCCAGTACCCACTGCACTTTTCTGTCCCTTTCCACAAACAATTACCATCATTTGTGATATTTCAACGGAATTTTATTGGGAATTCTGAAAAGGCAGACAATCAATGCAGTTAGATTGCCAGGTAATACGTGCACATCGTAGCACTGGTGATGCATCACAATCGTATATATACAGGAGTATATGCACTATATGATGACATTGACCGGAAGATTAGATAAGCATTTCCCCCCGATTCTGGAAATCCACGCGGAAAGCCCCAAAAACTATTGTCGGAGACTTTGTTCCGGGTGCACAAAGCCGCGGTTTATCGGGAAAGGTAGTTACGCCACAACCCAAGCAACCACCGCGATTGTAGACCATTTCGATCGGTTTCCTCGTCATCGGCGCCGCTCGGCAGTTCGCCATTCCACTGTCGCAAAAGTTATTGCCAGCTATCGCCGTTATCCGAATCGGTCATCGAGCCGCCATTCTGCCGCAGCAAAGTAAATTCCTGCAAACCATCGTGGTTCTTCGGCCAGCCACCAACCAACCGTCAACGTGCCGCCATTCAGCGGCACGCAAGCTCACTCCTGTCCGCCCACGTTACTTCACGCCATCACTACCCTTCGTTCGGCCATCAATTGGCCGCCGTTCAGCCGTCGTCAAACCCGTTCTGACGCGCCACTGCCGATTTGCGCTACGGCCTTCTCAGTTATCCGTGTCAGGTGAAGACACCATCCGGCCGTCGTTAAGCCGCCATTCAGACGCCACCAAATCTGCCGGTCCGCGGAGTCGCTCTGTCACCGACCCCTGGACTGACCGCTGCACATTACCACCGCCCGTAGCCCGCGAATAAACAACCTAAAAGGTAACGCAATATTTTTTTTATTTAGGACCACCCCACCGAAAACTCTCCCTTCTAAGCAACGCCCTGGGACCCGGGAGAAAAGAGGTCTTGTGTGCCCACCCCGGAAGCTGCCGTTGGCTCTAGACCAGCAGCTTGGGGCTTAGGCACGTCCCCTTCTGGGACGTAGCAGAACTCCCGGGGTCAAATATAGTTTCAGTTTTTATAATGTAAGTCAGAATAGGAATCTTTTCTAAATAAAAAGGAGAAACGCACAATGTACGTTTTCTTGCATACATGGAACATGGTAAATAAAACAAAAATCAATGCGGATTTATCGTGCTAATAGGTGTGTCATCATTTGAAATGTTGCCGTTTTAACAGAAATCTTCTCCAAGTACCACGTATTGCCCATATGATGGGAACAACGTAGCTAATAAGAATTATGCTATTTTCTATTATTGCAGTTTTCTTCTCTGATCCTCCATTAGGTTTTACATCTCCCCGCCCGCGTTCTGTTGACCACCCTCCGCCTTAATGTGTTGTGATGGCTCATCGTTGGCGCTTGTAGTGTTCAACACCGTCGTGTGCGATTCATCGTTCACTTGTGTGGTATCCGACCGATCTCCTGTTCCCCTTTTGATGTGAACTACCATTCCTCTCCATTGTTCGTGTGTGTACTGGTGCTGAGGTTGGACTCGTAGTTGTGATTGATAATTATCAATCAATTAATCGTGATCATTTTTCCGTGCTCGTTTTCGACGAAACTAGAGTGGCTCTTACGGCGCTCGATGAAGTAGGGTTGTGTGAGGTTGTGCCAGTTGGTCATCAGATCCCAACCCGACCACTACGTGCCCGGTGCTGGGAATTTGGTTTCATCAGTACCCGCTAAGCTGCGGAAGACAACGAAGGTCCTTCGTAGCTTAGTAGAGAAAGCATCTGTCTAGCGTAATGGTTTCGTGGGATCAAACCCCACCGAAGGGAGCGGTTACCCTCCTATACCTTTTCCGAACTAAATCTATCACATGTTGTACATATGCATAATCGAGTTTCAGTAGTAATTGTTCATACTTTTCGGTTCTGAAAATAAGAATACGAAGGCCATCCATTTTTTGAGCTCCCCTATCCATGCCGCCACACGACGCTGCCAGCCCGAAAGGGTCGTATATGGTCATCACCGTTTGTAACAGTGCTCTTTTCATGGGAATCACGAAATCGTCGATGAGTTGACGCCACGTCGTATTCAATGATGCTCATCGGTAGATCTGAGTCTTCTTCACGGATTAAAATTAAGGAAACGATTCTTTAATGTCCTCGACACTGCTACTTGTCGTTCCCGGTGAGGGAGTATCACCATCAATAACGGCCCTAGGAGATCCGGACCTTTGAGCAGGATAGAATTCAATGACACACTGTCCACATTCGCCGCTATGTCTCAGATAATTCTAACTTTTTCTGACTGACTGACTTTTCATTAATTACGACGCCGATTGACAAGAACCACATACGCCTCAGATCAAAGTATTTGATTTTTTTTTTTCTAATGCTACATGCACGTAAATTTTGGACTTAAATTCGGAAATTTGCTTGTGAACGCTGTCATAAAGCTCTGGACCTCGTTGCGAACGCTTTTTAGGCTTTTGAAGCGTCGATCGGTCATCGGTCGCCTGTTTGGGAATTACTCGTAGTCATGCATGCAGAGAAATTCAGTGTCGTTCCTCCAACATGTAATAAGCACGCTGTCCGTCTGCACCTTTCACATTTGACACGATGATCTCAGTCCGAGTTGCACCTTTGGATTGGTTCGAATAGTGTGGCAGGAAAAACTCAAAATAGTGTGGATAATGATAATTGATGATGTACAGCAACCACCCCATTCATTGTTTTAGACCTTTCAGGTAGCTCAAAACAGTGATGACGTTCCTGTTAATCATTTTCCCGCACACCTCTCCTGGGATTGGGATTAAATGATCTACCAAATCAATCACAACTTCATTGTTTTGCCAATGTGCCATGCCATGGTATCAACCCAATTGTGTCCTCCAAGCGTATATCTCCCATTTGTTTCAATTCCAGGCCTATGAGATGTTGCAAGATCTTCAAATTGTGCTGGAGATTGGATCAAAAGGACTATTGAATCAACCACGACTACCATGCGTGTCATGTCCATTCATATAAAATGTTGGCACATCTCCAAAATGTCCTTGAGTTAGCAGCAAATGGAAATCCATCTCCATGATGTTCCCAATCACGGTATCCACCCAATTATGTCCACCAAATATATGTCTTTTACTTGTATCTCAAATACTGGAATATGAGATATTGCAAGATCTTCAAATTGTCCTGTAGTTTGAGCCCAATGGTCTAGCGAATCATCCACGACTTTCCTGGTGTCTCCAGCTGCAGCGATAATCCACCAACGTCTGCTGGGTCAGTCAGTAAATAGCACAGAATTGTATTGCTATTCGAAAACATCGGCGGCATCATGATGCTAAAAAAGGTCGACGGCGTCGTACACATTTACCATTAAAACTCCACTTTAAGTGGTAAAACGTGCTGAGTACAATTAAACCGTAACTCTCACTGATTGGTTTCAACGAAGGCAAATTAAAAGCAATTCAACAAGTAAAATTAAATCTCCGAATTACGTTCCCTGAGAGTACTACAGCTACAATACCAACTCCATTTGAATGGAGATAGTTTCCTCATCAGCTCAGACAAACCAATGAGTGATAAAATAAGAACAACAAAAGACAAAAGCAGGACCGCTTCTCCGGTCTCCGGTCCTCGTTAGGAGTATTTATTTTATTGCTAAACTTTGTTCATCGAGTAAAAAATTTCCCACCGGAAAAAAAGAACGGACTCGGAGCTCTTAATACTTGACATTTCACTTAAAGCTCGCTTAGGAAGCTCCTCTCTCAGTGGGTCGCTTGGTGGCCGTTCGTGAGGCCCGGTGTCAGATTCACTCGCTTAACTGGCGAGTGCCCGTTGAGCTGGCGGGCAGGGATAAAGAGCCACACAAGGAACATAAATTGTGCACCCCATGAACCGTCCAGCCTAAGCCACTACCATCCAAATGAACGCCACGCTTCCGGCGTGTCTACTCGGCTGCCTACCGCTGAGGAAGGGTGTGCGATATGAGTGAACGGTATTCGGCTATCGGAACGGAAGGCGGAATATTGAAGCGCGTTGAGCTGAAAATTGCGAACGACATACAACGCGACAACTTTTCAAACATAAATGGGTATGCATCCACGCGTCAAGAATGTAAGATATTGCAGAAGAAATATTGAGATTTATATGTTCAGGTGGTCAAGCAATTGAGTTTTTTGTTTATTTAAATTGAGCAAATATTGTAAAATAAAGTAAATACATCTATCTGTTTTTCAGAATATGTTTATTTGTTTTTTTTTTCTAAATGATTTCCATTCAATTCAAAACCATGCTAAACAAGACATACCCTTACTGTAGTACAATTGCCGAGAGGAGCGTTTTCACTCAAATTCCATTTTTATTTAAATTAAAACGCTTCGTTGTTTTACATTTTTATTTGTCTTTGACTCTTTAGTCGAGTTTTTTTGCCCCGTCCAACTTCCTCCCGGCTGTTTTGTCGGATCCGTTTTCTGCAATCTGGTCGCTGTTTGTCCGTTGTTTATGCTTTAAAACACCCTCCAAAAGTGAATCCAATTCCGGGAAAAAAGGCGCGGAGCTTTGCATGCAATATACATAAAATAGACTTCAAGATTATATTACTTTGTTCATGTGGTCTGGGCTTGTGGTTGGTTGATCCAGTGCCGAGGGTTCGGGCCGGAGAAAGTGCCGTTTTTTATACCCCCACATAATGTCGTTTGTTCTCACTCCCACACACATTCGCTCGCACTGCCACCCTGACCCCGCCGACGACCCAAACAGCGACGTCGTGCCCTACAGACATGGCATCACTGGATCAGATACCAGCCCCGCGGGGGTAACCGGAGAAGGAAGCTGTCAGATTCACTGTCGCCCTCCTACGCGCATTGCTTGCATCCCTCCCGTCCGTGCTTTGGACAAAGAAGACTACAAAGACGGCGATGATGATGATGGGTGGGGATGCAGGAAATTGCCAGATAAGGCAAAGAAGCTACCGCATATTTTATTTTCGCTTGCGTAAACTTCATTCCGATTCGGAGAGGCATGTCAAATTTGAATATAAATTCAATTTTACCGCTCTCGAGATCACACAACATAACCATTCTGGGAGCGATACTGGCGAAGTCGATTGTAGAATTTCAATCGGTCAACCTCCAAGAACCCGAGCAGATGGCGATAGCTCAACAGCAACAAATCATGATTTGGATAGCAAAATGAGATGCTAAACAAATTAACACGTAAGAATCGGAGAAAGAGTCGATAATTAACATGTTTTGCACTGAACTGCTTTGAAAACTACAGAAAGGTATCAGAAGGTATTTCTGACAAGCTGTTGCGCTTCGATACAAGTTTAAATCCGCAATTGCGGAATTTTGGCAAAATTGTGTTTATTTTTTGGGTTTTGAACCTGTGCCGGAAATACGACCCAGCCAGGAATTCCACCCGTAACCCTATTGAATTTGGTATTCTATTACTTTCTTAAACAATGATTCAAACGACGAGTTGAAGAGCATGATAGTACTTCCACACAGCCCAAGCTACAATACGTATGTCAAGGAAACCATATTTGCCATATACTTTGTCTTGGTAGAGTTGACCGAGTGATGATATTGTCGTTCCTTTGCACGCCAGATCTTCTATGTGCAATGTTGAACAGTAAATTTGTTAGTGCAGTCTACAGTCCGTCCAAGGTTACAAACGAGGTTTACACAATTTCCAATGCCATAGCTCATTTCCCAAGTAACAAACGAGGTTGCATCAGAGTTTTATAGCGTACTTCAGAACCTAATTTCAAAACTTCTCATGCAGACCTCCCAACCAACCATGTCACGGCCAGATGGTCCAGTTTTAATGCAATCATGAAAACCAGTTCAGGAGCATCGACTTTATAATATGCTTCAAGCTGCCTCACAACGAGCACACACGGAGCTTGTGTGTACGTACGGTCAATATGTTTAGATGGAACTGCATCACTTAGATTAGTCAGTGCTAAGTCAAAAATAGCTCCCATTTCTCCTTAGACTCCAAGAAAGGAGTTAATAGCTGCCCTTTTTCTATCAAGACTTATTACTAAAGTAGAATCAGCTTTGGAAATGTATTTCCACTCAATTGTCCTATGGTCTGGTAGCTAAGTTGTACTGACGTTGGACCTGAGGGCCGATAGAAATTTTACCGGCGATGTCGTGATAAATCATTATCAGCTAGCGAGTATAGTATTTTTTAAATTTTGCACATATACTAAATGATGATTGTAGCTTGTAAATTTAATTTTTGGTGACTTGTTGAGCTTGATGTTTTTTTTTTTTTTTTTTTTAAACTTTATTAATGTGTTTTTATTGAGCTTGATGCTGTAAAGCGTCTTTCTACCAAATAGGTATGGAAAATGGAAATTTGACTAAACTTTTTCGGAATAGATTCGAGTCGATCTGGTATCATGTATTAAAATCTATTTTTAATTTACTTTCCGATGGGTAGTGTGGTGAATTGCGCTTAGCTGCGCAAAATAAGGAAATTGACTTCTGCACTGTGGGCCTGACTTCTGTGGGCCCTCCTTAGCCGTGCGGTAAGCCGCGCGGCTACAAAGCAAGACCATGCTGAGGGTGGCTGGGTTCGATTCCCGGTGCCGGTCTAGGCAATTTTCGGCTTGGAAATTGTCTCGACTTCCCTGGGCATAAAAGTATCATTGTGCTAGCCTCATGATATACGAATGCAAAAATGGTAACCTGGCTTAGAAACCTCGCGGTTAATAACTGTGGAAGTGCTTAATGAACACTAAGCTGCGAGGCGGCTCTGTCCCATTGTGGGGATGTAATGCCAAGAAGAAGAAGAAGAAGACTTCTGCAATGTTAGAATGAGGACGCTGTTACTGTCCTAGATTCTAAGGCTTGGGCTTCTGTAAGTATTTTAGTACATTGCATATGTTAGATGACAAATCTAACCTCAAAATGAATTCAGCGATCCAAAGATACTCTTTGGAGATAAATTCGAGCAACATATTAGGTTTTGTCCGTCATTCGTATGAAGGCCCGCCACTGTGCGGTGTTGCGGCGTCACGCCGTTGATGATCGGCGGCGGCAAGGGTTGGCGTGAACTAGTTTCAAGCGCCCAACATTGCTCAGCCATTACTTCAGAATTTCCTTAATGAATTAATCAGGAAGTTACTCCACAAGTTCGTTGAGAAGTTCATTAAGAAATTCTTTTGGTAGTTCCTGCAGAATTTCGTCTGGAAATTCATCGAGGATTTTGTCTGGAAATTCCTCCAGGATTTCGTCTGGAAAATCCTCCAGAATTCCCTCCGGGAGGTACTCCAGGATCTCCTATGGAAGGTCCCTCAGGAATTCCTTCGAAAGGTCCCATAGAAATTCCTTCAGAAGGTTCTCAACGAATTCCTACCGGAAGTTCCTCCAGGAATTCCTCCGGAAGATCCTCCAGGAATTCCTCCGGAAGTTCCTCCAGGAATTCCTCCGGAAGTTCCTCCAGGAATTCCTCCGGAAGTTCCTCCAGGAATTCCTCCGGAAGTTCCTCCAGGAATTCCTCCGGAAGTTCCTCCAGGAATTCCTCCGAAGTTCCTCCAGGAATTCCTCCGGAAGTTCCTCCAGGAATTCCTCCGGAAGTTCCTCCAGGAATTCCTCCGGAAGTTCCTCCAGGAATTCCTCCGGAAGTTCCTCCAGGAATTCCTCCGGAAGTTCCTCCAGGAATTCCTCCGGAAGTTCCTCCAGGAATTCCTCCGGAAGTTCCTCCAGGAATTCCTCCGGAAGTTCCTCCAGGAATTCCTCCGGAAGTTCCTCCAGGAATTCCTCCGGAAGTTCCTCCAGGAATTCCTCCGGAAGTTCCTCCAGGAATTCCTCCGGAAGTTACTCCAGGAATTCCTCCGGAAGTTCCTCCAGGAATTCCTCCGGAAGTTCCTCCAGGAATTCCTCCGAAAGTTCCTCCAGGAATTCCTCCGGAAGTTCCTCCAGGAATTCCTCCGGAAGTTCCTCCAGGAATTCCTCCGGAAGTTCCTCCAGGAATTCCTCCGGAAGTTCCTCCAGGAATTCCTCCGGAAGTTCCTCCAGGAATTCATCCGGAAGTTTCTCCAGGAATTCCTCCGGAAGTTCCTCCAGGAATTCCTCCGGAAGTTCCTCCAGGAATTCCTCCGGAAGTTCCTCCAGGAATTCCTCCGGAAGTTCCTCCAGGAATTCCTCCGGAAGTTCCTCCAGGAATTCCTCCGGAAGTTCCTCCAGGAATTCCTCCGGAAGTTCCTCCAGGAATTCCTCCGAAGCTTCCCCCAGGAATTCCTCCGGAAGTTCCTCCAGGAATTCCTCCGGAACTTCCTCCGGGAGTTCCTCCGAAGTTCCTCCAGGAATTCCTCCGGAAGTTCCTCCAGGAATTCCTCCGAAGTTCCTCCAGGAATTCCTCCGGAAGTTCCTCCAGGAATTCCTCCGGAAGTTCCTCCAGGAATTCCTCCGGAAGTTCTCCAGGAATTCCTCCGGAAGTTCCTCCAGGAATTCCTCCGGAAGTTCCTCCAGGAATTCCTCCGGAAGTTCCTCCAGGAATTCCTCCGAAGTTCCTCCAGGAATTCCTCCGAAGTTCCTCCAGGAATTCCTCCGGAAGTTCCTCCAGGAATTCCTCCGGAAGTTCCTCCAGGAATTCCTCCGAAGTTCCTCCAGGAATTCCTCCGAAGTTCCTCCAGGAATTCCTCCGGAAGTTCCTCCAGGAATTCCTCCGAAGTTCCTCCAGGAATTCCTCCGGAAGTTCCTCCAGGAATTCCTCCGGAAGTTCCTCCAGGAATTCCTCCGGAAGTTCCTCCAGGAATTCCTCCGGAAGTTCCTCCAGGAATTCCTCCGAAGTTCCTCCAGGAATTCCTCCGGAAGTTCCTCCAGGAATTCCTCCGGAAGTTCCTCCAGGAATTCCTCCGGAAGTTCCTCCAGGAATTCCTCCGGAAGTTCCTCCAGGAATTCCTCCGGAAGTTCCTCCAGGAATTCCTCCGGAAGTTCCTCCAGGAATTCCTCCGGAAGTTCCTCCAGGAATTCCTCCGGAAGTTCCTCCAGGAATTCCTCCGAAGTTCCTCCAGGAATTCCTCCGAAGTTCCTCCAGGAATTCCTCCGGAAGTTCCTCCAGGAATTCCTCCGGAAGTTCCTCCAGGAATTCCTCCGAAGTTCCTCCAGGAATTCCTCCGGAAGTTCCTCCAGGAATTCCTCCGGAAGTTCCTCCAGGAATTCCTCCGGAAGTTCCTCCAGGAATTCCTCCGAAGTTCCTCCAGGAATTCCTCCGGAAGTTCCTCCAGGAATTCCTCCGGAAGTTCCTCCAGGAATTCCTCCGGAAGTTCCTCCAGGAATTCCTCCGGAAGTTCCTCCAGGAATTCCTCCGGAAGTTCCTCCAGGAATTCCTCCGAAGTTCCTCCAGGAATTCCTCCGGAAGTTCCTCCAGGAATTCCTCCGGAAGTTCCTCCAGGAATTCCTCCGAAGTTCCTCCAGGAATTCCTCCGGAAGTTCCTCCAGGAATTCCTCCGGAAGTTCCTCCAGGAATTCCTCCGGAAGTTCCTCCAGGAATTCCTCCGGAAGTTCCTCCAGGAATTCCTCCGAAGTTCCTCCAGGAATTCCTCCGGAAGTTCCTCCAGGAATTCCTCCGGAAGTTCCTCCAGGAATTCCTCCGGAAGTTCCTCCAGGAATTCCTCCGGAAGTTCCTCCAAATTCCTCCGAAGTTCCTCCAGGAATTCCTCCGGAAGTTCCTCCAGGAATTCCTCCGGAAGTTCCTCCAGGAATTCCTCCGGAAGTTCCTCCAGGAATTCCTCCGAAGTTCCTCCAGGAATTCCTCCGGAAGTTCCTCCAGGAATTCCTCCGGAAGTTCCTCCAGGAATTCCTCCGAAGTTCCTCCAGGAATTCCTCCGGAAGTTCCTCCAGGAATTCCTCCGAAGTTCCTCCAGGAATTCCTCCGAAGTTCCTCCAGGAATTCCTCCGGAAGTTCCTCCAGGAATTCCTCCGGAAGTTCCTCCAAAATTCCTCCGGAAGTTCCTCCAGGAATTCCTCCGGAAGTTCCTCCAGGAATTCCTCCGGAAGTTCCTCCAGGAATTCCTCCGGAAGTTCCTCCAGGAATTCCTCCGGAAGTTCCTCCAGGAATTCCTCCGGAAGTTCCTCCAGGAATTCCTCCGAAAGTTCCTCCAGGAATTCCTCCGGAAGTTCCTCCAGGAATTCCTCCGGATGTTCCTCCAGGAATTCCTCCGGAAGTTACTCCAGGAATTACTGGAGAATTTCTCAAAAAAAATCCCGAAAAAGTTATTGATGAAATTCTAGAATTTGAAGTATTTTTGAGGAAAGTTTATGTTTAAAAAAGTCTTGCTGATTTTCTAAACACATTTTGCTTGTAACTCTGAAATAATTTTAAAGCGAAATAAATTTTTTTTCGCTTTAGAAAATTTCGAAGAAGTTCTAGAAATAATTCCCGAGGAACAAACAACTGAAACATTGGATGTCAGGTGGTATTCTTAGAATAAAAAAGTGTTTATGTTTGGCCGTTGGATAGAAGCGGATTTAATGGCCAAGTTTGCTTTTCAATAACATTTTCCCACAACGTTTTTCGCACTTGTTTAGCTTGAAATTATCTCTATGCTAGATACAGTGGCTATCCATTGATTTCGATTTGTAGACTTTATCGGAAATGAGAATAAATTCTCCATATATACTTGGAAGATGAAGCCCTCCTTAGCCGTGCTGCAAGGTGCGAGGTTACAATGCAAGACCACGCTAAAGGTGGTGATTATTTCCTACTACACCGGTGGTATTTCCTACTAAACCACCGTTGTAGTAGGAAATAATCAGCGGCGTCGTAAATTTTTTATACGGCGGCGGTGGTGGCGGCACACAGGTTTAAGTGTTATATGTTTAGACGTAAGTCTAATAAATAAAAATGAATTTCACACTAATTTTTTCACTAATTTACGGTATTCATGATTTTTCGAAACATGTTGCAAAGATTTTGGTGGTAAATTGAAGTCACACGATTAAAAATACGAGCGAAAAAAAATCGTGTAAAAACAGAATCCCGTGTCGTAAAACAAAATTGTGGGAAAATTGTAACACCCGCTGAATGAGTGCTTCTATCATAAAACAAACTTATGGATATTTGTAGTAGACATTGTAGTAACGACATATCAATTGAACTTCTGTACGATGATCACAAATCAAAACATTCTATTGAACTGAGTAATAACATACACAACACCACCATAAAATTCGTATGGGGCACAATTCTTCCTGCAACTGCATGCTAAACGAATTCAATACTCCAACTGCAAGACAATCGACAACGTCAGAATGGGATGGGTTTTACGGCCTAATAGTAGTCTAATATCTACAGCCCAATAAAAAAAATCTGCTCCATTCTTTTACAACCCATCGATCGCAAACACCAACCGAAACCTGCTGACTGGTCAGACGGGCCGAAATAATAAAAATAGGATGGGAGGGCGTGCAAGGCATAGGAATTTGCGTGCATGAACGCGCGGAATGATGATCTGGATGCTACCGCCACCGCCGCCGCTGCCTGTTTGCAAATTTTCATTCACTGGGAGAGCCACGGAGTTGGTGAAAAAAAAACTGTTCCCACCCAGTTCGGAAACGTATGGCCGGTCGGTGCGGTGCGGTCCTCCGATGTCCAACAGACGGTAAAAAAAATGCACCAATAGAGAGTTTTGGATCGGAATACCGGGAATGGCACCAGAAAGCAAAAATTTGTAATAAAATATGAGCCGATGTTCAACATTCATTTGGCTCGGTCGTTTTGGACGCTAGTTTGATACAGTATTGGGCAAAATTGAAAGAGAATCGGTCGAATTGATATTTAAAAGTATGCATGATCGATTTTTTTAGTTACTCTAGATATGTTTGCTTTTTGATATTATTCTATTATTTGAATTTCAACTAAATACGAACTTGATGCTTATAATGTGAAACATCAGTATTTTTAAAACATTTCTTTTTTGTGAATCCGCGAGAAATCCTCCTTTCCATTGACTTTCATCTGATCGAAATTAACAATTGATAGAATTACAATTTTAAATATACACAAACTGAAGCATAGACCTCTGGATATCGTTTCCAAACCGCCCAACACTGACCAGTTTCGGTAGTCCTGCTGGCACAGGCCAAAAAATTGGATTCCAAATCCGCCGAAGCAGGATACAGAAGTGTGGCCGAAGCGGTAAATAACGGGTTTAATTTGAAATTACCTTATGAAAATATTACTGAGAGTGAATTGGCGGAAATGGACTTTTTTCGGAATCCTCTGCTCCGAAAATCCATTGAGGGTGCAGTTTTTGAGTGGGCGACTGTGCTTCCGAAGCTTTTGGAAGGGAAATAAAACAAAGAGTTTAAAATATTTTCTCCGCTGGGCCATAAACTGGAGGGGACTATTCGGACTGGGCTGCTACATGCAAGTCTTGATCGTTTCACGAAATGAATGGTTCCGAGAATGCACTTTGGGATTGAGGATTTCTGAGAGGAAATGTCCTATTATAGTTAACCAACACCCGACGGAAGTCGAAGTGATTTAAGCGTAGCTTTTGATCGAAATTATCATAATAAATTGCCCAGTCGATTACTAGCAGCACTTTAGAGTTTCCACCTGACTACAAATATTGGTTTATTGCATTTGACAGCTGAACAGAACCGCTTGATTGCCAAAAGTTCACCAATTTCAAACCATTGAACGGGAGAAGGGCAATTGATTTATGGCTTTCGTTGGCTGCGTCTCACAGCGTATAAATAATCTTTAATTTAACCTTCAACGTACAGCAATAAATCAACATCCACGACAGAACCGTAAACAACGGAAATAACAATGGTTCGAAACGATGAATGGAGAACGTCAACGAGATGAATGGTTCAGGCGAACGAAGGAAAAAAATGGAGTTTCTTCTTGACGATTTGTGGTACAAAGTGAGTTTGGATAAAAATTCTGGCAATTCAATTAACTTTGAAATCCGCATCTATTGAGCTTTTGATAAATTGAATATGTTGATAGAAGTTGAATTAAATATAGTTTTGCCTTTCTCGCATAGCATACGTAAAGGCAATATGATCACTCCAAAACCAAACTTTTGATAGAAGGCTCCGAGACCCATAGTGTTATATATCAATCGATTCCACTCGACGAATTGAGGTGATGTCTGTTGTGTGTGTATGTGTTTTGTTTACAAGGGAGAATGCATTGACGCACAACCCAGCAACGTGCTTAGTAGTTACCAAGGTACCACACGGAAGTGTACTGGAGTGTCGGGCTCGACCAGTGAAGGTAATACCGACTAACTCCCTTGTGCTCCGCCTATCATTTCCCCCAGGAGCTACCTCTCAGCATTACTTCTGAGGGATAGGCAGTACTTAATGTACTCGCTCATTCACGATCCAACAGGCACTTATATAAGGCTTACATGGGTGCTCTCTCTCTAGCACACATTCTGACATACCCTGACACTCTCTCTGACGCACCATATGATTCTTGCTTGAATGCTCACCCTGCCACCTGATTTACGCTCTAGCACACCAATTTGAGACTTATTTGGCACTTATTTTTGCACTTTAGCACACCCTGCCACTCCTTCTGATACACGCTCTGACACACCATGTGGGACTTACTTAGGTTCTCACTTATGACATGACATGCGAGGCCGGCTTGGGTGCTCGCCTCTAACATACCATGTGAGGGTGACTTGGATGCTCAGCTCACTCTACTCTCCTCTGCCATGCCTTGAAATGTCGATAGCGATGGATAGGTACCAACAGTTCTACGCTACGACCCTCTTACCTCGGCATGTACAAATCCCTCATTCACTTCCCCGCGCTCAGCCTGTTTTCGCTCTAACTAACCAATCACAAGTAAGTCACGCTTGTCGACTGCTGCTCGGCGCGCTAGATTCTCTGCAAGCTGCAGACAATCTGAGTGGTTGCAGTCGAAGCTGCGTTCCACTTCCCCACCGCTTGGCGCATCCTCTGGATAAGGGTATCCGGGGTTGTGTCCCGACCGAAAATGTCTAGCAAAGCTCTTCTTTCGACGTCGAAACGAGAACACACGAACAGTATGTGCTCTGCAGTTTCATCAACACCTGGGCAGTCAGGGCCCCTCCGCGTGCCCAAACCTGTGGAGGTACTGCCGGAAGCAGCCATGGGATGACATAAATTGTGTCAGATGGAAGTAGACTTCCTCATGGGGTCTCCCTAACCAGCTTGACGTGTTAGGTATCAGCCGGTGGGTCCATTTACCTTTAGAAGAGTTATCCCACTAGCGCTGCAATAGGCAACCGAAGTCACCCTGATGCGTTCGCGGGCTCCTCTGGTGCTACGTTCCTCGAAAAACTCCTCGTCTTCCCGGATGACCAGCCCGACTGGCATCATGCTCGCAATCACGCAGGCTGCATCGTGTGATATCGTGCGGTAGGCTGATATCACTATGAGTCACTTCAAGCGGTACGTGCTCTCCAGCTTCCGCAGGTAACTGGTTACCCCCAGTGAACGATCACAGCTCACTGTGTCTAGACGCGTTTTTCAACTCGCAGGCGTGTTATCGGTGCTGTTTCTATCGTACGTTCTGTGTGTACCTAGCGGTTACAATGTCGTGCGACGTGGCGGTTAAAAACACACTGGCATTTCTATTTCCGAACAATGCCATTCAACCAACTCTGGCTGATATGGTTCGATTCGTGAAATCGTTAAAAGGTGATCAACGCACGATGGAGACAGCATATAAGATCTCCGATGAAAAGTCTGTCTTCATTCGATTTAAATCAGAAGAAGCGATGAAATTTGCTTTGGAGCACAACGATACTTCAATACCCTTTTTTCTACACCAATGGAGAAAAGGTGGTAGTTCACATGTCGGTAGCTGGTGCCAATACTAGATATGTGAGGATTTTCGACTTGCCACCGGAAATTCCTGATACTGATTTGTCATCTGTGATGGCAAAATTCGGAAAAGTGAAGCGCACAGTTCGAGAACGGTTTCCGGCTGAATATCAGCTCGATATGTATACCGGAGTTCGTGGCATCTACATCGAAATAGAAAAAGTGATTCCTGAGGTGGTGTATCTTCGAAATATGAAAGGACGTATATACTACGATGGACTGAAGTTGAAGTGCTTCGAATGCAAGTCAGACTCGCATCTGAGAAAGGTATGTCCGATACTTTTAGAACGCCGTAAAGGACATAAAATGCAAGTAAAACAAACAGTCGCGCTTGAGAACAATTCTCATGGAGAAGGTTCACAAACAACCACCACAACCGGTGGATTATCAAGTGAACTGAATAATGCCGAATCCAGCAGTGGTGCATACAAAGCAGAGAATTTGATGCAAAAGAAAGATAAGAAGAAGGACGCAAATCGAAATCCATTATCTGCAACGCCGGTAGATAGAACATCAAGAGAAATCGATGCCAATGATACTTCAGCAAGCGGCATGCAAAATAGTACTACCGCCCCAGATCCCCCCGCCAATGTAGGAAGGAAAGGTGCCGAATCCCATCGTACGATTGGATCGGGGACGAAAATGAACGACGAGAAATTATCGCATACGATAAAGTTCGAATAGCAACCGCTATGAATATCGCGGTAGATGAAATTGAGTTTTTTATTGATAAGTCATAATTATGTATTATTGTACAACCTATGCTTGTGGCTCCGCAAAGTGTTATACACGACTGAGCCTTTCAAATAAACGACATGAAAAAAAAATAAAAAAAAAAACTGGTTACCCCCAGAGCTCTTGCCCAGGACGTCCACTGGCACACACCTTGGAGCTGTTGGACATCATCCTCGATAATGTCGCAACATCAGTCGAAGCCCTCTTGCACGCATAGTCGACATGGCTGGCAAAGGTCAGCTTGTCGTCTATTACGACCCCAAGTATTGAGTATTGAGCCTTGCCGAACTCCTTCGGTAATAGGAACGCTTCTCTGACCGGCATCTGTCTCGTGTAATAGTACACGGTTCTGGAAAAAGCTTTCCATAATCCGGTACAGGACCACCGGCAGGCTAAGCTAGTGTATCGAGAGCGCGATGGCATCCCAGCTTGCGCTGTTGCATGCGTTCTTCACATCAAGTATCACTAACGCACAGTATCGAATACCTCGCCTTTTCTGTTGGATCGCTATCTCGGCGGTCTTTACCACCGATATAATAGCGTCCCACGTGCACTTACCCTTGCAAAAACCAAACTTATTGCTTGAGAGGTCGTCCGTCAGAGAGTACCTGAGTACGGGGTCAGCCTGTCGAGGATGATCATCTCTAGTGACTTTCCCGTAGTGTCTATAAGACAGATTGTTCCAAACGCCGATGGGTCGCCTGACGGCTTTTCGGCCTTCGGCAACAACACCAATTTGTGCCTTTTCCACCTTTCGGGGAGTCTACACTCATCAAGGCATCTCTGCATAGCTAGCCTAAACATGGCCGGGTTCGCTATGATTGCTGCCTTGAGAACGCTGTCCGGAGCTCCATCAGGCCCTGGAGCTTTGTTCGTTACCAGGGATTTGGTCACCGTGAGTAACTCTTCGTTCGTCACAGGCGCCACCATTTCGGCCGCACCCATAATGCCTTGCGGTGCAGGAGACCAGGACTTGTGACTCGGGACAGGAAGAGTACCTCGACAATCCTCGCCAACCTATTCGGGGACCGTTCGGGGGTGAAGAGATCACTTTGGTCTTGGCCGTCACTATCCTGTAGGCGTCACCCCATGGATTCGCGTTGGCTCCTTTGAATAGGTTGTCAAAACACGCTATATTACTAATCTTGATGACCTTGTTCAAGACCAGTTTCGCAGCTCGAAACACTTCACGGCGGTCCGCTCTTTCATCCTCGGTGCGGACACGTTGCATCTTTCGTCTAGCCTTGAGGCAGGTTGATCGAAGGGCCGCAATCTCGGCACTCCACCAGTGTACCGGGCGTCTGCCATTTCTCGGCAGGGCTTTCCCCGGCAAGGTGGCGTTGCTCGCACGTGATAGGACAGCCACCAACGCAAACCCGTTTAGACCTTCAGTGTTGGCTTCCAGTCCCAGTCTCGAAATCGGTCCTCGACTCCGAAACCGACTGCCACAGCAGCTGATGAGCAGTAGCGCAGTGGTTAAGATTCAGCTGTATTACTTGCGCAGCTTCTTCTTGTTTGTCTCCCCGATGCGACACGAAGATCCATCCATAACATTGTTACATGCTTGTTTTTTGCTGGTGCAGATGAGGCAAAGGAATGAGATTCCTGCTCCTTATGCCCTAACTCACCACAACGACGACACAGGTTGCTACAGTCTGGGTCCTTACAGTTGTAGGACTCCCGAGCAGCACACATGTTGTACATAGATCACAGTAGCTTATGTGTGACCCGATTTAGTCACAATTAAGTTGCTGTAACCAGTTTCATTAGACTTGTGCTGCTAGGGTTGGTGCTCTAAGCACCGATAGCACCTGTCCACTAAATGCGGCTGGAGTTTGCTTACTGGGCATACTGACCAGCCGATCTTCAACTTCCCTCGCTCCATTACCTTTTTGGATTTAACAACCGGTAACCTAAGTAGGGCTACCTGCGCGCCAAAAGGACCGCCTCGAAAGCGTACAGGAGGTCTTCTCGACCTCTGTAGCGCACTGGTCGCTGACGGCAGAGACGTCGTCGTCTGCGTTTGTGACCTCGTCCAGTTGCTTGCACTGGAGGGTATTTTCCGCCCCCAACGACCTTACCTCGGTGCCAAGATCCAAGACCTCTTGGGCCAGCTTCTTGTAATCCGTCCCACAAGCTTGTGTTCCGCGTTTCAGAACCAAGACCATTTCACCGGTCTTGGTGCGTCTGACGCTTCGCACGTCCTGACCCACCGCATCGATTTAAGGACTTTAGCGTACTTTTCCTCTTCAGGTTTCACCAACAAGGCCTCGCTTCTGTTCTTAGCTTTCTTTGCGGGTCGAGATGCGTTCGACTTCCGCTTTGCTCTACTGACCATCTGCCAGGGATTTTTGGTCCATTGTGCTGATGGCACAGGCCGACTGGTACCCTCTTGCGGCCCGGCGACTTGCGCCTTGTTGATGCCTTTCGCCTTTTTGGACCGAGAAGTCACCATCTCGGGTCGACGCCCTTCCGGCTCCTCTGCACCCCGGTATGCTCCGCCCAGACGACGTTTGGCCTTTATGGTCGTACGTCAGGGTATACCCCGTTAGGCATAAGTACGTTAGGCATAAGTATGTTAGGCACAATGGACGTTAGGCATAAAATGACCCAAAGAACAGCCTATGACATAAAGAAGGCAGAATTATGCCCAACGTACTAATGCCTAACGTCCTTATGCCTAACGTACTTATGCCTAACGTCGCGGACCCGTACGTCGTTTGGCTTTGCTCTGAGGGCCTTCGCCGGATTGCTGCCTGAGCCGTTTCGGGTTAGTCTTTTCTTCATTGATCGTCAGGATGAAATCAATCGCCTCTTGGGCCATAGTCGCTCCTGCAAAGAAGAAGAAGGCATCGGTTTGGGCACCTTTGTCAGCCTTTACTCTTCCGACCACCCGCCTCATGAACGCATCCTGTTCTTGTCTTGTCAGAATGTCAGACTGCCAGCCCTCGCTTTCACAATATTTCGATATCCAAGCGAAGGTCCGTTAACACGCGGCCAGAATGCCATAATCAGGATCACACTGGTTTTGATTCTGATGTGCCAATTAGCACTCCCTGGGCTACTGTCCGCTATGAGTGGCACACGGTCACTTTGATAGGGCCTGCTTGCGGACACACGCAGTTTTTTGTAACAGAGCCCACTACGGAGATGAGCCAGCCTAAGGCTAAAAGTCTCCTTTATAAAGATACAAAAAAGAGCCCACTACCAAGCCTCACCACGTCCTTGGCAGGCCCCCTAACTCGCAGAGGTCGTCGGGAGGGGTCGTTAAGCCTTGGGGATAGTCCCTGCTATGCCAAGGTCTTAAGGGGCACCACTCAAGAAAAAGGATCAGACTTGCTGCTTTACAGGGCTTCTGTAAAACCAAAAGTCAGAAAATACTGGACCACCTTCCTCCCTTCAGAGCATGACATAATTTGTGCATGATCCGAAAGATGGAAAATTTGATGGAAGTCGAACAATCGTAAAAATGTAACGTTTTATAGGGTGTTGAAGTAAATCAAGAAGGGGCGCAATAACTAGCTTGTAGCCGGAGCGATCCGTATCAAAAAGCACGTGGCTTAAGCTGCACTCCATAAAGGAGATTACGGCCCAATTTAATTTGCCCGGATTTGAATTTTAAGGATTTATGCAACAACAAAACGTGCCAAAATGGGTCCACCTTATCTTCACATCAATTCTCTACAGCCATATTATACACTCAAAGAATCCATGAGAGCCCACCAGAACCTAATACACTCTAAGTTAGAGTGTGCCTCTCATCATTGGCAGACTCTATCCTCTCACCAACAACCATCAATGATATGGAAGCAACATAAACAATCCACAGTCAAACTCAACACGCATGGATAACTGGACAATATCACGCTGTGACGTGTAATATTGTAGGGTGCTGTCAATGCGATACACCGCGCGGCTTTTGTAATGTTTCCAAAAGCGCATTTGCACAAGATTCCACGCGGCGTTTCTCATTCGAAAGGAAGAACCGCACCCTAGGAAACGCAGCAATGGAATCTACCCATAAGAATCGAGTATACGGTCAGCAAAAAGTGCGATGCGTCGCTTCCTCTGGGGAGCGCCGCGTGTACTTTTGGGCAAATGCGTTAATACAATTAATTAATCATTTCACTTGGCTAGGGGAATGACAGAAAACTTTTTTTTGTTATTTATTTACAGTTATTTACAGCTATTTATTTACTTCTACTAATAGGAATTTTGACCCACGTATTTTGGGGGTTTGTGCTTCGTTCGTTTTAGTGTTTGTGTTCGTTCATACATGTCTGACTCCTATATTGTGTGCGGTTTCTTTTTTCAGTTTTCTACTCATTTGTGTGCTCTTTACTTACTTTCCTTTCACGTGACGTCACGACTCTCTGCAGCTATCCGGTTACAGACCCTGTCGATGATCTGCCGGCGATCGCTTCTTAATGAAGCTTAATGAGGCTGGTTGGCGATTGCCAGATATATTTCGTCCGTTCGGGATTAGCGTCGCACGTGGGGTGCGGAAACTTGCTGCGGACGGTAAAAATCCAGCCAATCCACAGTGTTGCCTTTTGACGATTTCGTGCGGTTTTTTAATATCATCGTGTCTGTTGATTTTTTCGCTGAATATACATACATACGGACATCAGCTCAATTCATAGTGATTCAATATACTATTTGCCTATTGGCCACCTATCAAAGGTTAATTTTTATTGTGATCCAATAGCGTTTACATGAACTTAGTGTACAAGTAGAGAAAAAGTGGGAAATTTGAAATCTATATAACTTACGTGTAATTTCGTGTAAACACAACCGCGAGATAAGAGTAGACATACAGCAGTTTCAGTTACTAAAAAGTTGTGTGCGCCATTTTGCGCTGGAACAAGTTACACGATTCTAAAACACCCCTAGAAAAAACACATTTTTTCAAATAACTTTTCAATTTTAAGAGATAGAGCTTTGCAATTTTCTACAAAAACGTGTATTTTTGTTAGCCAAATAACTTTGTAGAAGGTGGTAGAAATGCCTGAAACATAGAAAAAAAGTTATGCTCAAAACACTGATTTCAGGGAACTACCACAGAAAATGTCACATATCTCGTACTATATAGGTCATAGGTATAGGGTCTCTTAGACGGACACTCCCAACTCGTTGGCTGATCACGGACGAAATGATCGAGTTGATGGAAGTTTTTACAATCTACCTTATATACAAAACTATATACAAATTTATTCACAATTTTCCTGACTGCTATAAGCTTAATAATTGATAGTTTATTTGAAAAAAAATAACAGATTAATCCACCTAGCAGTGATGATGCCTTTCTCGTGCATTATAAAATATATTGAAAAAATCACATAAAAAAGGTCAAAAGCTCTTTAGGGGAATAGATCACATTTTTTCGATCATTTTACATGTTTTTGTATTGATTAAAATGCATTGCCACCATTTTTGAAAAAAAAAAAAAAAAACAAATTTTTCGTAAAGTTTTGAATCATACAAGACCTGAATTTTGTATCTTTTCTAAATCTTGGAAGTAAATAATCTAAATCATGGAAGTAAAAATAAATATTTCGTTTCGTTATGAAACATTGTGTTGTCGCATTCCTTCAATTATGTCGAGGGTTTCCTGTTGAGTAAAGCTGCGTTTACTATTTTGCTGACAAAATGTTTCAAACTACCTTAGTAGAGAAATAGTAGCAATAATCCATATTCTTATTATTTAGAAAAGATTTTTGAAATGGAACGGAATTTGCATGGCATCCAACTTATCAAGTACTCGACTTGATATATCTGCACTACACTGCAGCAGTGGACTCAAAATTGAATGAATTTCCTAACAAAGCTGCTGGATTGAGGTATTGAAACGATGATTTTTTTTTTGCAATTCCTGATCATAATACCTGATTAACAGTTTGAATGATAAAACGGCCTACTTTTCCATACTAATGAATTCCATTCCAATCCATTATAACACTCATTTGGGTGCTATAATAAAAAAGAATATCAGAACAGTAGTTACATAGCTACATTTGGTTGAATTAGCTTGGGTGAGTGTCTAAGAGTATTCTTTGTACGCGTAATAAATGAAATAGTTCAATGGACATGACATCAAAAATCTCCAAAGGCAAGTTTATCTATCGCATTATGGTTTGTAGAGATATGTAATGTTGAACGATTACATGAAATTTGATTGTTCTCCGCAGCAACATGATTTCTCGGGTACTTATTCAAAAGGACGTATGTGATTTTGTAAACAAAGATTCAAACGTCGATTTGTTCAATCTGATGACACTCTCACCCAACAGGTAGCCGAAGGCTTCCCCTTCCTGTCTGTGGTGATGGTTTGCGTGAGAGTGCTACCAGATTGGACAACTAGACGTTTGAATCTTTGTTTACAAAGTCACATGCGTCCTTTTGAATAAGTACCCGAGATTTATTGGTAAAAATAATCATGTGAAGCCGGAAGGGTACGATGGGCAGGACATGTTGCAAGAATGCCGGACAGCAACCCTGCAAAGATGGTGTTCGCTTCCGATCCGGCAGGTACGAGACGGCGTGGAGCGCAGCGAGCGAGATGGGCAGACCAGGTGCAAAACGACTTGGCGCGCGTGGGGCGTATCCGAGGATGGAGAGATGCGGCCTCGAACCGCGTATTGTGGCGTCAAATTGTTGATTCAGTGTTATCTGTTTAGATGTAAACTAAATAAATAAATGAAATGAATGAATCATGTGAAGAGAATTAGACTGTACAAATTGATTATATTAAAGCCCAGTTTTCGTCATTGCAAAAAAAGCGCATGCAACTCGTTGCGAAACTCGTTTTTTTTTTCATTCTACAACTCGTGCTAAAAAAAATCATCTTTTTGCAACTAGTTGAAAAAACTACTATTAATACATGTTAATATTTGAATTCATAGTAAAAAATTGTTTTGCTTGTATTATAACTGCAAGTTAAATCTAATGATGCGATTATTTTTACTTATTTTTCATGGTTTTATTGAGTATTAAAATGAAAATGTTTTCCACAGAGCAAAACGATTCCAGGCTTATCAAATAATGCTAGTTGATTCAAATAGCATACTAAGCTGAATTTGAGCTTTAACGTGCAAACACGGCCTTGTGCTCAAATAACGGGGTTACAGGAGTTACAGGAGAAATTCATTTCAATAAACCCCAGCATATAATATTTAATATTTTGAAAATTCCGCCTGTTTTACGAGGTCGTAAAAGCTGTTCGAGAATTTTCACTTCTTGCGTGGAGCCTCGCTCACACATCCGCTGCCACTCAGTCCAGAACCATTTCCGTTGCACAGCCCAGCCGTGCTGTGCAGCAGCTTTGCCTTCGTATAATATCTGGCGTTCATTTTTTCCCATTGTTGACACTAAACAGCATCGGAAAATGTCGGAACTGGGAACTGAGAAAACATTTTCCCTTCGATGTTGTATAGGCGACGTGAAAATCTACCAATCGAAAAAGGCTTGTAGAACACGGTTGTCGTCCTTGTCGGCTTGTTTCGGTGGGGAAACACGAGAAGAAATCCTTGGCAGGGAACAGATGCCTGTGACGAGGTAAACCAGCTTCCCCCCGTAACGCTCACGACACGTATAATGCGACCCAGATCTCGTTCAAGGCAGGGGTGGGCGATTTAACTGAAGTCGTTCCCGTTACAATATCAAAAACATAAATTTTACTTTCCCTTTGTGTACAGGCTTTTCTCTGAGGCAGCAACGACGTCGCCGGGCGCGCGAGATAAGCGAGCTGAAAGCCTTCCTGTGCCGCCGTGGCAGCCGGCGTTCGAAGTAAGAGCTTAAGTGACGATGACGATGGGCGAGCCGGTGTTTAGCTTGCAGTAGTGGGATTTATCCGATATTTACGATGACTTTTAGTTGGTGTAGTAAAATGTTCGATAAATGGGTTATGGGGTCATCAATTGCAATTGCTCTGTTGCATGGGAAATTATTGCTAATCCTGCAATTCAAGCGAGTTAGTTTGTATTTGATGAAGTCATTTGTTGAGGGAAATCCGTTCGATGAAGTTATTTTATTCGTTACGCATTTTGAAAATGAAAGATTCAATTGAAAGAATTTCGATGTGAATTGATAATTGATAATGATAATCTTCTTAAGCATAGGATAACTTCAATCTGCATTAGAGTTGGTATCACATCAATACACAGATTTCTACTTGTAGTGATGAATGCTAGGAACAATGTAACTTAATTCATTTAGTAGTGAGTATCATTCCTTGGTCCATGTCATTATTTTTGGGGTAGATAGGCCCAATCCTTTAAATTTACATTTGTTTTCACTACGGAAACCATTTTTTTGTGGTAGCACCTCTATAAGGCGAATAGGAATAGAAAGCCGATTCCTGTGTGAGTCATATAATCAAACTTGCAGAACAAAAGCGAACTTATTACTGAACTGTTACTAATTGCTGTCGGCCAAACAGATAAAAAAGAAAATGCCACCCACAAGTCCAGATACACCAACAAAACCATCCAAACAGAAAACCTCAAATTGCTCCAGAAGAGAGCACACTGGCTCGGATTTCCGCTTAGGTAGCGGTTCAAACCGAAATCACCGACAGAAACCTTTGTTCCATGCTTCGCCTGGGAAGCTTTCCTCTAATTTGGGGGTGCTCTTTTTGCCTCCAACTCCGACCAAATGAATACCATCGCTGCTGGAAGCAAGCGTCCTCTCTGAATTCGGTTCTTCGTGGTTTTGAAATTGGGTAACGAAAAAAAAGCATCCAAACGTAACATAAATCAATGGTGGAGGGATTTTTGCTCATTTCAAAGGCTATTACAAGTGCTCGGCCGTAGCATACAGTTTGACTGATGATAACAAAGATGGGAAGAGTTCTGCCAAAAGTTATTCCACTCGAAAATATCCAATACTGGACTTGACCGGCTTTCATAAAAATAAACCATGTCCGATGTCAGTCGCTTTGATGCCAGATCAGATGTTAGCCAAGCGGCGAATTTAAAATCGATAGATAATTCCTTTCATACTGACAAATCATGAAAAATCAAACGAGTAATGCGTTGCCCAAACTAAGAGTGACAAGTAATGTCTAATGGTGATTTATTGTGGAAGTCGAAAATCAGTATTGACAACCAGCTGGGCATCAGGCTTAACGCATGTCAAAACGAAAACGCGTGAGAGAGAAAAAGCGTGGAGCCATTTCTACGTGGAAAACAGAATCGAGACAGAAATGAATGGAAATTGCTGTCATTTCCCATTTCCGTCTCCGTCCATTGATGATCTTCATTGTTTTCTTGTTTCGGATTCCAACGGTTGGGATTGTGGCGGGAGCTTACGAAGACAATGGATTTGACTGTCTCTGTGACATGTCTGTAGAAAATTGATCAGTCAATCGAATGGCAGCATGAAATGTTTTTCTTCTCGATGACTTACTTACCGCGCTACCCAGCCATGATTTCAAATTACCCCTTTTAAGACTGGTAATAAGCACTACTAAAAATGCAGTCAATTGTGTTTCGCATGCTACAGCACTACTCTCGCTTGACTTTCAAATTGTTCCTTATCTTTCAATTACTCTCCATGGTAAATTCCCCATTTTTGTTTCGTTTCTCTTCCAGGTGAATTGTAAAATGATTCTCCACTTTCAATGAAAAGGAAACAAAACCTTCCAGTCGGATGCGCAGCACGAAGTAACCGGGCCCCAACGAAGAAAAAACACACAACCAAACAGAAGGCAGCATAATCATAGCGAGTAAATACTATCAGAAAATTTGAAACAAAAATAGCATAAAAAGCAAGAAAAGCCTCATTCACTTTCCGGTGAAAAGAGGAAGCTATAAAAGCTTCACCGCCCGTGTGCCTGAGCTGTTGAACCAAATTTCACTTGCCAGACAGAAAGAAACAAAAGGTTCGAACGAAGCAAGTAACGACCACCCAGGACTGCTAACTGCTGCTGGTCGGTGTGGGTGTTTGAGGAAAGTGGAAAGTGCTTTTTGTGGACGGACCAGCCAAGCCAGCCGGAAGAAAACTACGAGAAGCTACGCCGATATTTTGAACTCGACCAAATGTTGGCCTTTCATAACGAACACATAACAAGTAAGTAGTGGTGCAGTCTCGATGTTCGATGTTTTCTTGAGTCCTTTTTCTCTTTTTCCTGCTTTGGGAAGGACTCGGGAAAAGATTCCGATAAATCTATGCATTTTTTGCTGTACTTGAACAACCCTTTTTACTCGTTTAAAAGGTACAGCTTCAACAATCGGGTTTACGGTTCTTAGTCATTATATCAGTAATGCTGCAGAAATATAGAATAAAAGATTCTGAATGTATATATTTTTTACACCCTTTATATTGTTATCAATTATTGTAGGTTCAAAAAAATCAATAAAGAGCAATGAAAAAATTATGAAACTTCCATAGAGAAATATAAGAAAACAATAAAACTGATCATTTCTTCATAGATGACCCCATCTTTGAAAGCGTTTAAAATTCATGGAAAAGTTTATCAATTTTATTGCTTTTTTGTATTTCTTATGCAAAAAATTCACTACTTTCACTACACTACTACAAAAACTTTTCACTACTTATTTCCCACTTCTCGTTCAACGTTTCACTACTCACTTTGCGCTTCTTACTTTTTACAGTGAAAAGTGAGAAATGAGAATGAGTAGTAAGACGTCTCAGTGCTCACTTCTCATTATTCACAGTGAGGAGTGAGAAACTAAAAGTGAGAAGTGAGACGTCTCCATTCTCACCCCTCATTTCTCACTTCTCACTATGAAAAGAGAGAAGCGCGAAGTGAGTAGCATCCTATTCCTTATTTATAAAATTTTGGTCAAATGATCCTTTCGGCCAAATGACTTGAGGCCTAATGGTCTGTTCGGCCAAATGGTACATTCGGCCAAACAACTTTCGGCCTAGTGGCCTTCGGCCAAATGACATTCGACCGAACGGTATTCGGCCAAACGACCGTTCCCTTAGGCTAAACGTTAATAAAAAAAAAATCATTCTGTCTAACGGGTCATACTGCCGTTAATGTCATAAAGCGGTCATTAAGCATCATCATGGCAAAATTCATCTGGTTACGTAATCAGTAAAATCACATTAACGTTAAATAAACTCATGAAAACCATTTTCCTGGGAAAGTTATGTAAATCCTGACGTGAGGAATGTTGGTTTATACAGACATGACAATATCATGAATCTTAATCAAAATCAAATATTTTTAATCAGCTTTGTTTGTTTTCAAAGTAAAATAGTTCGATAAAACACAATTCAATCTTCAATCAATGAATGAACTTGATGAATATTATTCCGAGCAAATTATATAGGAAACGGTTGCATTAGTCCCATTTGTTGGATTATTGCATTAAAAAAAGCACTTAAAAGATTTGTATTTGAAACATTTGATTATACTAATTGCTCTCCTTTATACCCCTAATCAACGAAAAATGACCTCTTCATGAGGCATCAGGTTTTTTGAGGTTTATTAAACAAACGTAGAATAAAAAGAAGGTGGTGCCCTTGACAACGCGGGGTGCAGAAACATTGGATTCCGAAAAGTTTGTCCTGAGCTATTATAACATAATGCATCAGCAGAGAGAGAAAACTTATTAGATTTAAGATATTTGAAACACATTTCATGACCGTGATTATGATTATTGATTTGTTGATCGGTCTCAATCGGACTCAAAGTATTAGGGGGTAGATAATCGAAAATTATTATTTGAAAAATCAACAGATTGAAAGCTGTTTGCTGGGTCACGAACAAGTATGTAAGCAACAAAATATAAAAGGGTGGCATAGAGACCATCTATTGAATAGCACATAAATGAAGCCTGAATGTTAAAAGATTTATGCCTGGGATGGAAGCCTGGAAATAATGAATTAAAGAGTAGCCTTCAGTAAAATAAGTACAGTGCGTGTGTTATTCGTTGCGAGCAGAACTCGGTGGATCATGCACTTGTGTTGTGCTTCGCTCCCGTCGGAGCAAGTGCGATCTTCCATAGCTTGAATTAGCTATCGGGCATAAGTACATAAGTACGCGATCCTCCTCAGTTTGCATCCCGAGCAGCACAAGACAGGTAAATCTGGTTGCAGCAACTTGATTGCGACTAAATCTGGTCACATATGAGTTTCAGTAACCTATATGGAATATGTGTGCTGGTAGGGATATGCCACCGGGCATGAATAGTTTAACTTTTTTCTAGTCGCAAGACAGCGAATGTAAATAATTAGTGTTCTATCCCATCCCATAGATCACATCGCTTACCGAAGTTAATCCAGATAAATTATTATTTATAACTTAAACGATATCCTATCCCAAGACAATCGTGGAGATTCAGAGGTATACTCGGTCTCTAGTAGCAACGAGATCCGAATTATTAATCCTTCTCTTCCTATATGACCGTAAGGACGTGACCAGCGCCGTTATTGACTATATATATTTGAGCTCCTGAATCGCGTACATTGAGAATGGGTTGCTAATCCCAAGCCCCATTCATTTGGTTCTCTGTACAATTCCGCATATTCTAATCAATCACGGAGTACGCACTACGAATTTTGCGATCATTATTCCGCGGAATGCCATTGGACGGAATTCAGTTAGAATAATTATCATTGAAATGTTTACAGAATTCTGTCTAATTACATGCGATACGGTCTAAATGCTGTTGGATTGTGATTTAAAGCTATGAAAGAAGGAAATGCTTTCTTTGAATGACCGCATCCGGTCGGTATAAGGTAAAGTCAGGAAAGAATACCTTCTTGAAATGGACACGTTTGTTCGGTATAAAGCATAGAACGGAGGTAGTCCTTTCTATGAATTAACGCATCTGTCCGGTATAAAGCAAATTGGAAAGATAATGCCGTCTTTGAATAGATGTGTCAGCCCTTAATAACACAATGCCTTGATAATGCCTTCTTTAAAAAAACGCGTCTGCCCGGTATAAGGCGAAAGGAGTTGATAATGCCTTCTTTAAAAGAACGCATCTGTCCGGCATAAATGCATTCTTTAAATGAAAACGTTTTCTCGGTATAAGGCGTATTCCCTAACAAAGTAAAAAGAGAAGATATCTCCTACATTATATTTTGTCTTTTCTGCTGTAAGGTGAATGACGGCTTTGGCAGGTTTTGTTCTATTATTGTCAGGGGGGTTTTTTATGACTGATTATGCTCAAATTTGGCCTAAACATTCTTTGCATATCAAAGAATATTGTGGCTAAATTTCATAAAATTCGATCGACAAAAACCCCCCTGACAATAATAGAACAAAACCTGCCAAAGCCGTCTGTTTCCCTATATAATAAAGGATTTGTAAGAAGTAAATGAAATTTCAAAAAACTAATTATACATATTCTGGGAGGCCTTTCATAACCGTGTGGGAAGATACGTGGCTGCCAAGCAAGACTTCGCAGAACGTGACTGGGTTCAACTTCTGTTTAAACGTGTTTATCTCGTGTTATACGAATGCAAAAAAATAGTATCTTGGCTTAGAAACCTCGTAGATAAAAATTGTACAAGTGCAAATAGAACACTAAGCTATTTATATCAATATTCCGCGTCATTCGGTGAAAAGGTACAAACCGCCAAATGTCGTACCGCAAAAAGTTACATACCGTCGTCGGGGGTGACAATGGGTCAAATGGGGGTGAGAATGGGTCACTGTTTCAAGTACTTAGAATGCTTGTAGAACAGAATGAATGTATCTAAGGGCAAGAAGACTAAAATATAAGAGAGCTTTTTGAACGATTTTGCTATCCGACCTCCAGGCTGCTGGTGAGAGCGATGACCCATTCTCACCCCCAGACCCATTGTCACCCCCGATGGCGGTACCGCCAAATGTAATTCCGCGAAATATTCAACCGCGAAAATGAACTCCGTGAAATGGTTTTCGGCGAAATGTTATACAATCAGCCAACTAGGCTACGGGATAAGGGGATCCAAGAGGTATTTCAAATTTTTATTTTATTTTATTTTTTATTTTTTTTTATGCGACCCTCTTCCCCACACCAAAAGGCTTTACGATTGAGCCTCCTGGCAATGGACGCATCTATGTTCTCAGCAAGTTGGCAACACAAAAAAAATTAACAATTAATTGCTGAGAACTAAAATTAACAAAAATAATAAGGGCAGTGGAGCAAAAGGACATGAAAACTGCCATTGTGTTTTCAATGGACATTCAGGGGTTAGACAAAAAGGTTGAGATAGGTAAAATTATGTCGAAAATCAAATCATCATAACTTTGCGTACAATAATCCGATTTTGATAAAATCAAGACCATCAGAACCGGACGCTTTTCTAGTATACTGCCCCTCTGCAAAACCTAAGATTGGTCCTTGGCCACCGTAGATGTTCCGGATTTTCCGAAGGTATGTTCAAGATGCATTTTTTCCACTGCTTGTCATTTTATGTGACGTTTACTTTCATCATGTTTTATGCTTTCTCCAAAAACTAGAACTAATATGCCGGCCAATGGTGGCTGCAGATCGAGAATCCATCAAAACTACGCAGAGATATGGCCATTTCCGTAAAAACGGTTCCGGGAACAATGCAAATATGGGTATCTATCTTCAAGGCTTTGCGAGACGATGATCACGGAAACATTTCCAGAATGATAGTGTCCACTGCCACCCTTATAGCAGGTTCCAAGGGCCTTCCAGGAGGGGCCAGTTTTGGCACCGTCTTGAACTATGCACATATGGGTGTCAAAATTTGTTTTCCCAATACGATGAATATAGGATCTTTATTAAAGATACATTATGGTGACTGTAAGACTCTCTGGCCAATTTGTAGCAGGTTCCGGGTGTTCTGCGAAAGTGATATTTGTTCAGGGTGTATGGCCAATCCCGTACCGATTTTACGAAAATGACCATATCTTTGCGTATACCAAACGAATTTTTAATCTGCAGCCAGCATTGGTCAGCTTATTAGTTCTAGTTTCCAGGTAGAGCATAAAACATGATGGCAGTAAACGTCAGATAAAACGACAAGCAGAAGAAAAAATGCATTTTTAACATATCCTCGGGAAACCCGGAATATCTCCGGTGGCCATAGGCCAATCTGAGGTTTTGCATGAGGAGAGTATACTAGAAGAGCTTCCGCGTCCGAAGGTCCCAGTTCCATAGAAATCGGATCATTCTACGTAAAAATAGGCTGATTTGAACTTCAACAAAATTTAGCCTATCTTAACCATTTTGTCTAACCCCTGTTAGTCCTTTTAAGAAAACACATTACTTAATTTAATACAAATATTTGAACAAAAATGAATCTTTGGAGGGTTAATATATTGCCTTGGTAATTTATATCAAAAGTGTACTAATGTTATTTTTCAAATAATGCCTGACACTATTTTTAACCCTTAAATGCGCAATGTTGTTTTAAAACAACAAACCGAAAATACGTTCAATGTTAATAATTTTAATGGTTATTTACGTTAAAAATATTTTCGACGATTTCTAAAAAAATCGCCTTGCGCCTTTAAGGGTTAAAGCTGTATCTATTTGTTATGCGCTGCAAGTCTTGGGGAAGACTGTTAAACTTTGATGGGCCAATAATTGAAAATCGTTTCTGACCAAAACTGGAGATTGCTCGAATTTGTACAAGATTGTTTACTCGCCTTGTGTTATGAATTCGTGAAGTTGTTTGTAATACAAAATTATGATGGATAGTTGTGTTATTGATAACATCATGAACAAGCATAAGAGCTTGTAGTTCACATACTCCAATTAGTGGTAGTATTTTATGAGGTAGGTTCGAATATAGGTTCACTGAAGGATAAAGTATGGGTAGCTTGAATATGGTTTTTATGCATCTATTCTGTAAAGTTTGTAACCTTTTGAGTTTCGATTTACATGCACGGCCCCAATTCAAAATCAAATAGCTCAATATTGAGTGAATATGTGCATTATAGAATTGTAGAAGTATTTTTTGAGGGACAAAACTACTGACACGTCTTAAAACTCCACACAATGATGATACTTTATTACAAACATGTTTTATATGGACATCCCAAGAAAAAATATTGTCCAAATGAACGCCCAGATATTTGAAAACTGAAACACATTCAATTTTATGAGGCCCAAGTATTGGAGTAAGTTGAGCATATTGTTCAGTCGAAAAAATCATTTAGACGTCCCCAATAACATTTTGGTTTTATAATGGTTTTAAGACACTCTTGTAGAGCATATAATGGTCTTCAAGAGCGTTATAAAACTAAAAATGTTACTTGGGGTCTCACTCCTTATTTCTCATTAATCACTTCTCATTCTAACTTCTCGCTATGGAAATATCAGTGTTTAATGAGAAGTGGAAAGTAAGAAGTGAAAAGTAAGAAAGAAGTGAGACATCTCACTTCTCATTCCTCATTTCTCATTTTTCATTAGGAGTGTGAAGTGAGATGTGTCACTTCACTTTCCATGAGACTCATTTGTCACTTCTCAAATCTCATTTTCGACGTTTACATTGGTAAGTAAAAATAAGGAGTAAGAAGTGAGACTCACTCCTGACTCCTTATTTCCAAGAAAAGAAGTAAGTGAGTTTTCTCACTGTTAGAAGTAGGAAGTGAGAAATGGAGAATAAAGCGAGACGTCCAAATGATTTTTTCGGCAAAACAGCATGTTCGACTTAATCAAAAAAATTCCATTCTGTCAAAAATAACCAGCTTGTGTGAAAGTTTTTTCAGTCATTTTCGCATTTTTGGATAAATGACATGTTCGGCAAAACGACATTTTAAGGCAAATGATCAGTTAGGTCAATCGACATTCTTGGTCAAATATCATTTTTAGCCAAATGATTTTAGAGCAGATGTGTTTCGGACTAATTATTTGTTCGGCCAAATGACACATTCTGGCGACGAGATGACTGCTTCTAGTAACGCCAATGAAGCATGCTGTTGTGTATTGGCTAGTTAAATGCAAGCCCAAAGCTGGCATGGACTGCATGGGTCTTGTGAAAATCTAATATAATGCTGTGAAAAGGAACCATCTGACTAAGCACGTCTTACCTGTCAGTTTGCTTGGAGCTCAATGAGGAAGAGATATTCTGGGTTGCTACGATGCGTGAATACTTGCAATGAATGCAAGTGCGTATAATTGTCATATGACAGGTACAACGTGGTATGCTCTGTTTATGTTTATCATGTAGTACCACACAGGTCTATTTTATATAATCTCTGCATAAGAATTGGCGAATACGATGCAATCACACCACTGTTATCAAAAGCTATTATTCTTGCCAGAACCATAAATCTGAATTTCTAAGCAAATCCTCTCTGAAATAATATTTATTATAAAATAGCAGAAAAATCAATATGCAAGCTTTCTCAAGCGGAGACGAGCAAGCCTCGGGCTGCAAGTCTCTTAAATAAAGACAGGCGAGGCGAGCTCCTCAGGGAATTCTCCAGGAGGTCTTCTGATGATGATGATGGTCCAGCTACAAACCCAAAAAAAAAAGGGTTTTAGCTAGACGAGATTTGTCTATAAGATGAATTCTCTAGTTTCCGAGTATGCTTCTGGTAGTTTCCCCGGGGTTCCTTTGGAAATTATCCCGGGAGTTTCTACAGAAATTCTTCCAGAAAATTCCTTCGAGAGTTCCTCCGGGAATTCCACCAGCAATTCATCCGGGAGTTCCTCCGGAAATTCCCCCGGGAGTTCCACCAGAAGCTATTCCAGGAAATTATTCAGGCTTTTTTCAGGAAATCATTTAGGCTTTCTTCAGAAATTAAGCTGGAAATTCCTTCCGAAGTTCTTCCGATAGTTTCTCTGGGAGCTCATCCGGGAGGTCCTCTAGGAATTCTAGGAGTTCCTCCTGAAATTCCTCCGGGAGTTCTTACAGGAGATCTTACGGGAGCTCCTCCGGCAGTTCCTTCGGGAATTCCTCCGGGAGATCCACCAGCAGTCTTTACGAGAGTCCCTCCGGGACTTTCACCTGCAGTTTCTCCGGGTGTTTCTCTGCAAAGGAACTCCCGGAGGAACTCCCAGAGTAATCTTCGGAGGAACTCCCGGGGGATTTTTTATAGGAATTTCCGGAGAAATTATCAGAGGAATTCTCGGAGGAACTGTCGGTGTAACTTCTGGAGGAATTTATTGAAGAACTACAGGAAGAATTTCCGGAGGAAATCCTGGAGGAACTCTCGTAAGAATTCTAGGATGAACTCCCAAAGGAACTTCCGTAAGAATTCCAGGAGGAACTCCTGGAAGAATTCTTAAAAGAACCTCCCACAGGAATTCTCGTAAAAACTTCCAGAGAAATTCTCCGAGGAACTTCTGGAGGAATTTGTAGATAAATGCCTAAAGAAATGCTAAATGAATTCCTGGAAGAAACTACTGGTGGAACTTCAGAGGAACATCCGGTGGAATACCCTAGAGGAAGAGAAAAAATATTTCTGAAGGAACTTCCGAAATCCCATTTCCCGTGAAATTCCTGCCAAATATCGTCCAGGAATTCCCTGTGAAGTTCCTGGAGGTATTACCGGAGAATTTTTTGGAAAAACTCCTGGAAGAACTCCCGGAGGAACTCCCACATAGAAGTCCTGAAATAATTCTTAGAGAAGTTCCTAAAGGAATTTCCCAAAAAATATCTGAAGGAATTCCCAGAAAAATACCAGGAGGAATAAATGCAGAAATTCCCAGATGAAATCCTGAAAGTATTCCCAGATGAATTGCTGAAGAAAATCCCTGCGGATTACTGCGGATATAACGAAAAAATTTCTGGAAGAACTCTTGGCAGATATCCGAGTAAATTCCGAGTAAATCCGAGTAAAGTCCGGAAGGAATTCTAGTACACTTCCGCGGAAAATCTCCCGGAAAAATTCCTGAAGATATTTCTAGAGGATTTCTTGAAGGATATTCTGAAGTAATTGCGAAAAGAATTCCAGATTGGAATGCTAGATGATTTCGCTATTGAATGTTTGGAGGTATTCCCGGAAAATTTTCTGGAAGTAATCCCGGAGGAATTAAAGGAAGAGTTCCGAGAGGAATGCCCGGAGAAGTTCCTAGAAGAATTTCCGAAGGAATTTCTTATAGATTTACAAGTGAAATTATGGAGCTAAATCGGAGGATTTCCGTCATAAATTTTTGAAGAAACTTCTGGTAGAATTTTGGGAAGAAATTCCGTATGTATTCTTGACGGAGCTCTCGAATGCATGTCTGAAGGAAATGCCGGATTCTTCCTGAAGAAAGAATAGCCGAAGAAATATCTAGAAGTAAATCTTAGAGAGAAGAAAAGAAATCTTCAAGGAATTTCCTAAAAAAAATTTAGTGGAGGTTTCTAGATAAGGAGCAATTACAATTACATGAGAAGGAATTTCGAACGATTTTCAGAGGAATTTGTGGATAACTTTCCGGAGGAATTCAGAAGTTCCCAGGGGAACTTCTGTTGTTTTGTTGTTGTTGTTGTTGTTGTTGTTTTGAAAGTTGTTTTGCACTTTCATATATTATGGATCCTAGATGCCCTAATAAGTTTTGGGAATCTTTTGAATTTCAACCATCTATTTCTGTATATGATTAGATCGTAAAGTGCACATGTTTGAGGGAATTCATTTCAGTACCCGTTCAATCTTTCCACAATTTAGGAGGGGGGGGGGGCGATGCCACCCCCCCTGCCCCCTCTGGCTACGCCCTTGCATACACCTAGAAGCCATGCATAGTTTATCAACGGCATCATGCATTATGGCTGTACGTCGGTTCGTAGCTCGGTATGCGCCGCCATCGGAGATCTATTACGACAATGCAACGTCCTTCCATGGGGCTAGTAACGAGCTACATTAGGAAATAAAGGATGCAGGAATATCTAATTTAATTTACTGGCGAATGTGTTTAAAAAAATTAAAGGAATCTCTTAATGAATCTCCGCAGGAATTCTCAAGATGCAAGTGTTCTTTAATGATTTTTTAAAGGAGTTTCCTAAAGGAACTTTTGAAGGAATTCCTTAATGGAAATGTAGCGACATTCCTAGAATTCCTTCTTTTAATTTTTGAAGAAATATCTTGATTCTTTCCAAAAGAATTTGTGTATCTATTTCCGAAGTTATTTCCTGAGAATTTGACGAGGAATCCCTGTTGGAAATTCTGAAGGAGTTCTTGGCGGAATAATTTCAAGAAATTCAAGCTACTTTGGAAATTCCTTTAGAAATTTGTTCGGTAATTCCTGAAGGGAATTCCGGCGGAATTACGGGAGCCGAGGGAATGGAATACCTGAAAGAATTTCTGAATGTATTGCTAAAGGAATTCCTGGAGGAAATTCCGGAAGATTTTCTAAAACAGTGAGCATGAGCATGATTGACCGCCCACGGTTGCCACCCCGTTATTGCCAGGTCAGTTGTAATTACACAGAGAACCAACAGATGAAGTTTGGGACTAACATCATCTTTAATGTGTAAGAACTGGTGACCCAAAAATAAGCAATACCAGCGCCGGTCGTGTCCGAATGCAGGTCAATTGAGGAATAGGTAGGAAATTGTTGACGTGATACTCGCTTTGATAGAAGCCGACGAGTCATCTGCACTTCCACGAGAAATCACTGGGATATATGGGGTAGGGAGTGTGGTAGGGTTCGTTTTGGTAAACGGTCTGCCGTGTATAGCGTGTAGTTTGATTTAAAACCAAAACAATCGAAAAACGCAAAAAATTTTAATTACCGACCGTACTACACGGATGCGAACTTAATTTTCACTTTCTGATTAACATAGGGACACGGCAGGTATTTCCGTCCATCGTCGTAGGGGCTAAAACCAACGAAAGCAACGTACATTTGCTAGAACTCCACTATAGCAGAACGTTTCTCCTGAGCTTACGATTTGGTACGTATGAGTTTTACAAAAAAGCGTCTCTTTTATTGGTTTTCGAGACTATGACGAACAGACGAAAATACCTGCCGTGTCCCTACTCCCCGCACAAAGCAAAACTAAATTTCGATGGCCGGCCAATCGTTCTGCTTACTGGAGAATCTGAAACACGAGAAAATACGCACTGAACTGATTACCTTTATTACAGGCCGTGCAATTCAGAACACAATATTTCGGCCTATCGCGCGATCGTTCTGCTGTACGAAACAAGAGATAAAGTTTGGAAGAAATGTTTGAAATAATTTCTGAAGGCAGTTCTGAAGGTGTTTCCAGATATATAAGTAAATCTTCTCAAGTCAAAGGACCTGAAAAAAAATATATTTCTAGAGCTTGAGCTCCGTCTTTATTGAATCTTAAGGAATAACTAACTAGTACAATTTTGGGATGCAAGTATTTATAATTTTGTATGCACTCGCGAGCGTGGGATCGACCTTTGATTATGCTGGATGATGTGACTAATATGTATGAATGTGCTAATATGTATGATGCTAAGTGTCTGCTGCAGGATTTGTGTTAACTTATATGCTGAGGATTTTTGAAGAAATTCCTTGAGAAATTCAATAATGAATCACCGGAGGATTTTCGGATGGATTGCTCAGAGAAATTTCCGATGGAATTCCTGGGAGAATTTTTGAATGTATGCATGAAAGATCTTCTGGATGACTAATCAAATTAATTGCTAGGGGTATCTTTTTTCGAAAAAAATATTTGAAATATATTCCGAACGAACGTTTAAATACTCTAAGAAATCTGTGGAGGAGTTTCCGAAGCAACTACTGAAATAAATCCCTAAGCAATTCTTAAAAATATCCGAAGAAATATTATGATGGATCGACTGACATTCCTATATTTTTGGGATCATATTTTCGGCATGACGTGTTAATTCCAAATTCAAAAATGGATTTTGTTTTACTACTGTCCGGATTTTTGCAATAATTTCCGAAGGAATTCCTTCAGATGTCCCTGACGGAATTCTTTCGAAAGTAGTTTCCGAACGATTTTTTGTAGAAATTTAGAAGTTTATTTGAAAATTTCAGTAGGTATTTGTTTGAAAATTGCATTGGAAATTCTTTCGTGGTTCACGTGGTGGGTCACGTGCCGCATCGTGCCCCAAGTTAACTCCGCCAGTTACAATGAAGATTGTGCTCATTTTTAGTAATTCAACATGTTTTTCACACTGAAACACATCACACACTTTATGTTTCCAATTCCTGCTTCGTGGATTGATAAATTGTAATCCAAATTTCATTTCAAAGTGCTTTTATTTTCATCAAACTTACCTACTGTCACACGCTCCATTGGTCTGATCACAATGTAATGTCCATTTTCCATTGCCTTAGCTCGTTCCAGCTCTACAACGTCCTATATTCAGATTATAATTGAAGTTCGTGGAAACGATTTTCAACCTTTCAGTCCAACGGAGTGATCGCACTCAGTTACTTCCTGCATGAGACCCAGCGAGCCACCACCAACTAATGGAGTACTGAATTAAAAATCATGTGTTTTCGTCACTCCTGAATGCACCAGCGGCAGAGTCCATAGTCCCGACTCAGTTGACACAGTTAGTATAGAAAACGATCCAATCACATTCGGTACGCCAATTAACGGTAAACGATGCAGTGGCTGATTTTCATGCCTATCTCTGGCAGCCCTTGACTATTTCCATTTCCTGCCAAGTGTACGTGCAGCATCCGGCCAGTCAACCATACACAAACGGGGAACGTGCCTCTCTGAAACGGCGAGCGGCCGGCCGGCGCTGCGTCGAAAGGCGCCCTCGCTGCCCGATTCGCAAACAAACGTGCCAGCGAAGAATGGGTGAAAAGAATGGGAAATAGTCAGTTATATTAGTTTATCATTTTCCATAAAACCAAAAATAATAATGATTGTGTTTGCATACGAAAGCGAACCGGGCGAAGGAGGAAAGGTTTGGCGATGATGTGGGTGCAAGGGGTCGAATGTTTGTTGGAATCATTCGCAATAACATTCACGGTGAAAATACTGAGATACTGGGTGAATGTTGTGCATTCATATACCAAAGGGCAGATTTAGCTTTGATTTGAAATTTTAAAATGAAGATTATTTAAACTAATGAAATAGTTTCTGTCAAGTTATGTTATTTGCAGATCCAATTTTATCTGTTCTTTGTTCCAATAATTGAAACGATATCAACATAAATTTTATTTTTAGATATTAGAAAAACAGAAAATAACGTTAAATGAAAAAAAATCCTTACGGTATTGATGGGATTTGTCCCTGTTCCTAACTGATCGTCATTACTTTTTTTTTTGAATGACTGAAAATAGATGAGGAATGTTTGCCCATTTCCAGTCATGGATTGTTGGAAGTTGTCAAAACATAATTTTTGTTCTCTTTGTGAGCCAGAACGCAAGGGCTGCCTATGCGAGTTAAAGAAATATGAGTAATTCTCGCTGAAACCGGGCCACTATTTGCACGATGTTCTTAAAAATGCCTAAATTTATATTCTTTCGAAAGCTTTCGGCGAGTATATAAAGAATCCGAGTTAAATTCTTCAGAAAGATGAACCCCTCGTTAGTTATACACGAAATCATTTTAATGGACCCCTCGATTTTTGTCAATTCTTGACTCACCAAAACTGTCATAACTCCAACATTTCTCAACCGATCATAGAGATCAGCATATCGTTGGAAAGAGGAAGAGTATATCCTCCATTTGCAATAATAAAATATGAGCAGCCATATTAAATTTGGCCGCCATCTAGGATTTATTTTTGAAAACTCATTTTCCGCCAGGTTCGCAACCACCGATTTTAAATATGAATACATCGATGGGAAGCTTAGCTTATATTGTGCATTGTGTCCGGAAATTTCAGGTGCATGTTTTTTCTATCAAAAGTTATGTACGATTTACCAAATTATATTTTGAAGGGCCATCTGACCAACGAACATTACTTTTATGGTTAAGGTGATTATAGAATGAAGCCAGGCCATTTTGTAAACCACGTGCTTTTCCAATATTTTTTTCAAGAGCACGAGATGAAAGAACCATAACGCGTATGGGGCTGCAATAATGGTAGATCGTTTGCTTAGTTATGCTAAACAATCATAATTTGAGTTTCGGCACTGTACGAAAACTACGAAACGTGTGGTGAATTTGAAATTCACCACGGGCTTCATTCTATAATCACCTTAATATGGTACTACGACGTCAGTTCCTTGATTTCATACGCTATTTTAAGCCAAATATGTCTCAAAAATGAAAAGCATATCTACAACAGTATTTTATTTGAGGGCTCAAACATTTTGAGCATAACATAGCCGTATTCAAGTTATTGTATTAAATAATTCAAGAATTTTGGTATTGGTAAATCGTACATAACTTTTGATAGAAAAAACATACACCTGAGATTTTTGGACACAATACACAATATAAGCTAAGCTTTTCATCGATATATTAATATTTCTAATTGGTGGTTGCGAACCTGGCGGAAAAATTGCTTTCAAAAAGAAATCCAAGATGGCGGCCAAATTCAATATGGCTGCTCATATTTTATTATTGCAAATTGAGGATACACTGTTCCTCTTTCCAAAGATATGCTGATCTCTATGACATGAAATCTGTGCTAGTGAAACACAATAATTATTAGTGGAGAACACTCAACGGCTACAGGTGTTCATCAATAGATGCCTTATTTATTAGACTGGAATCCAGCTGGACGAGAGGCAGACCCAGGGGCTCTTGGCGCGTAGCCTCCATAAATAAATAAAAGAATTTCTGACTTTCTCATTCTTACGTAGTCAAAAGTGAAACTGTTTCACCCTTGTAAAGGCTTGTAAAGTAAAATGGTTCATGGTAAAATAACAGGACATCTCCCAGGGTAGAGTCGGCTCTTTGCACCACACGGGGTGTACAGGACCCATAAAAAGTAAGTGACCTCAAGATATTAATTGGAAACCATCACCCTTGAAATCTAACACTGTTATAAGCGAAGCGAATCACAAGTGAACAACTTTATTGAATTCCAAACGATACAATCCAACAACAGGTAAAAATTTCCAACATGATAATATAAACTATATAACTTTTGAAAATATTTACATCTAAACCCTCAATTTGACACTTTCTTGTCCCAATGAAAATGCAACTTTGATTTTCCCCACCATTAACCAAAAGTGTTGGTCGCACTACCCAGTTGCTTATCCCAGTGTTCAGCGACGCTTGTCGGGAAATGGGACGGGATGCGGTCGACGGTTGTGCTCTGTGGGGTCAACTGTTATAGCTTCCGAAAAGACACTGACTGTGGCATAGGAACTGTCCCGATAGTGGCGGTGCGGTGGTAAAATCTGGAAAGCGTTGGCGGCCCGGCCATTCAAATGTGAATCAAGTGGAACCGAATGAAACAAACATCGGACAGAAGTTGGAAATCATGTAGGCCGTATGTACGCGAGTGTGTCCCGGAATATACGAGAGTATATCGTCCATCCCATCGGAGGCTAGAGGTAGATTATCTGTTGCTAGTGACGGTCGCACTTCACTGGATGGCTTAGACTGAATGGATTTTGAGATTAAAAATTTAGCTGGGGTCGTATAAAGCTAATTACATTGTAATCTAAATTACAATAAATTTAGGAACACTTGAGAACTTCCTGAATTGCAGTTGTAATATGTTCAAAGTGAGAGCACATGAATTTTTTTAGAAATTATTTTTTTTGCCTGTGTGATTTTTAGTGAATAACGACACCGGCCGCGTCGTAATTGAGTATTCCCTAGTAACATTTTGGTTTTATGCTAGTTTTATAACACTATTGAAGAGTAAATTATGGTCTTCAAGAGCGTTATAAAACTTGAAATGTTACTTGGGTTGTGTTAGTTAAAAGAAATATTTGATCTAGATTCATTTCGGTAAGTGATGCGATCGCCCACATTCCTCCCGGCTGAACTGAGGTATCAAACAAAATTAGCGACATCTTCCACAGTTAATAACCCATCAGATGAAGCGTAGTATGACTTTTTGACACAGATCGTAAACCGTTTGATGAGTCAACCTAGTAGTCATTGCTCGTGAAAAGACGCGTTTTTTCATATCAGATGACTTTTAACTGAATATTTTTTTAAAGCGGAATCGTACACAAAATTTTACAGTACTTCAATTCCTAAAATGTTCTTTGGAGCCCTTCTGCTGGCCTCTCTATTCGCGTCCCAAGTGAGATAAAAAATGGCATCCAATCCAGCTGTACAACTCTACTCCAGCGGCTTCCGTAATATCCAGCAGCTCTGCGGACTAAACAAAAGTGGTCAGACAGTTTTTCATGAAAACCAACCAGAAGGCAATGGAAAGAAGATTAAGACTCGATGCAGTCTATCGAATCCTGTTGGTCGATTTGTGTTCTCTTACTTAATTTGCGATGCATCAGTGTTGCATCGTAATCGGAATAACATACCAATGGTGTCATCTGGATTTCTCGGAAATTGTGTAAAAGTGTTGCCTAGACACTAATTCGTGCACGTTGAGGAAACTATCAAGAAGAAAAGTCTTGTCACGGATTCACCTAATCGGATGTTCCCCGGATATTTCGTGAGCTAGTTCCAATACATCTATTTGAAAATTTATTATTATTACATATGGCTTATTTATGTACTTCTAACAATCAAATTTATCGTTACTTTCCCATAGTAGATTCTCAATACTATATGACATTAATTAAAGTATATAAATTGGCACGGGTTTTACACAGTTTACCTGAGAAACATTCAATATAGCTTTGATGATGTGCGAAACTTTATAGATAGTTATTATTATTGATACACTTTCCTTTTTTAAGGCGATGTCAAGGATTGAATTTGGAAATATTCAGAGAACTGATTCTATATATTTTTATATTTGGTGTAATTCTCGGGTACTTATTCAAAAGGACGTATGTGATTTTGTAAACAAAGATTCAAACGTCGATTTGTCCAATCTGATGGCACTCCCACGCAAACTATCACCACAGACAGGCAGGGGAAGCCTTCGGCTACCTGTTGGTGGTGTTGGTTTGCGTGGGAGTGTCATCAGATTGGACAAATCGACGTTTGAATCTTTGTTTACAAAATCACATACGTCCTTTTGAATAAGTACCCGAGAATTATAGTTTTTCATAATACTAATTATATGCATTGTATGGATTGTATTCCTAACTAATCGCGTTATTTTCCTATTTCTTGGAGGTTGCAAACCATTTCCATTTTTCTTATATTTTATATGTATAACTATTTTATTGTTCTATTCATTACTTAAATGGAAGCTGACTTTCATGGAACGGGGCAGTTAACTCAGTGAATTGAATACATTATACATTTAAATCTTTTTATCTTTTAGTTAACATGGTTTTATGTATATGTATGCCGTTTTGTGATTTTTCTTATGAATAGACAACCCTCTCAATTTTGGCTCATGGAAGTTCGAATGCTTTATATTTTCATTATGTTTGTAGAATTCACATTATTTCATTACTTCATATGTATTGTTTGTTTTCAATAAAAACACTTATGTAATTATGTATGATACTGCCATCGGATTTTTTATTTCATCTTTCCAGAAATCAAGAAGTATATTTTCGCGATCTTCGAACCAGAACGAATCATATTCCCTGATTTAAACCAGGCCATTTCTTGACGAACCTGGACATGCAAATTGAAACTTGGTGAGAGAATTCCAATATATATATTACCAAATACCAAATTAAAATTAAACTACATGATTACATATAAACCATAAAAAACCATCAGGGCACCCGATTGAAGCGATTTGGATAGGAAGAGTGGAATCGCCAACTTCCTATTGTTAACATCTCGTGGATAAAGGGCGGGCTCTTCTCCCCATCTATTGGGTCAATCTGGGAATCGAGGGCTAGATTATATTATTGTATGTACGAACTTTCTTCTGGAAGGAGATTCTCTATTCATCCCGTGGATTCGCATAAGTGTCTCTGCTTATGGAACCACCCCACCCATTTTTGGCCCTTCATACAGGAGTTTGATGAAATACAAACAATAGTATAATCATGATCAAATCGTTTGTCAGATATGACCAGTGCTATCGGCAGGTGCCTTGCTACAATAGATGGTAGTATCATCATCATCATCATCATCAGATCGTAAACCGTTTGATGAAATCCTCATGTAGAGAAAACTAGAAAAGTCGCTTCATTTACAATTCAGAATGAATTCAGATCTAACAATTCCTACCAACTATTTAGTATCTCTTCCTGTGGTTTTTACGGAGACGCAGAGGTAAACACGTTCTTTAAAAGAGGTGTTCTCTAGTAGCCTTGCGAGCAAAGGCGTAGGATTGCCAATCCGGAGATGGCTAGTTCGATTCCTGGTCCGGTCTAGGATGTTTTCGGGTAGGAAACTCTCTCGACTGCCTGGGCATAGTATATCCATTGTACTTGCCACACAAGATACATTCTCGTGCAATGGCGGGCATAAAAAAGCTTTCAATTAATAAGTGAGGAATTGAGATTAGAATACAGTTGCAAAGCAGGCCAAGTTCCAGTTGGAATGTGGAGCCATCAAAGAAAGAAAGAAAGAAGACAGTTGGACGACGGTTCTACACATACCGACTGGAATATGCCACAATGTATAGCTTCTTCATTGAAGAACTGGAGACTCGCGCAGCAAATATTCTTGACGGTAGCAGCAAAGACAACCAATGAATCGGGATCAAGAGCGCCTTTATCGCCTCCAACAAGGATAATCTCGATGAACTGCGCACTCAGAGGAAACAATCGAATACCGATGAGAACTAGAGGAAACTATAGGAGCAAGAAAAAGACAAAGCCGCAATAAAGCGATCAAAACCAGAGAAGCCAGTGATTTTAGCGTTGTATGCAAAGCGCCAGCTATATATGGTATCATGGTGCAGGAATCAAATTAAAAACAGAGATCTGTCCAAAGTATTAGCCCGTCATTGATACTCGGCGATAGGGGTGACCAGGGATGGGAGCGGTTTACATTTCTTTTTACCATTCATCGTGCCATGCAGTAACATCCCAATTATGTCCTCCAAGTATCCCAAGTAGCACAATAGAAGCGATTCTGGTTGCTGCGACTTAATTGAGACTGAATCTATTTAAAACATGTGTGCTGCTCGGGATTTGTCTTTCACTTGCGTTTCAAATCCAGTCATATGAGATGTTGAAAGGTCTCCAACTTGTTCCGGAGTTTGAATCAAATGGTCTAGCGAATGAACTGAGGCTTGCATGATGTCGCCACGGTACCAAATCAATTATGTCTCAACCGTCTAAGATGAATTAAGTACTGTCCATTTAATTCCACCAGTTAATTTTCGTTATCTTTGCAGATACGTATTTCGACCACAACTGTGTGGTCGTCTTCAGTGTCTCGTACTTGACTCGACTCGAGTCATGTCAAGTACGAGACACTGAAGACGACCGAAGTCGAATCAAGTACGAGACACTGAAGACGACCACACAGTTGTGGTCGAAATACGTATCTGCAAAAATAACGAAAATTAACTGGTGGAATTAAATGGACAGTACTTAATTCGTCTTAGACGGTTGAATACATTTAACTAAAAGAGCTTTATATATTTTTCCAATTATGTCTTCCAAGTATTTGTCTTTCACTTGCGTCTCAAATCCAGGCATATGAGATGTTGCAAGATCTCCGCATTGTCCTGGAGTTTGAATCAAATATTCTGTCGAATCAACCAAGGCTTCCATGATGTCCCCAGCCGTCCCATTATGTCCTCCGAATGTGTGTCCAACACATGCATATGAGATATTGTTGGATCTCTGATTCAAATTCCAGAACAATTTGGAGATCTCAAAACATCTCATATACCTGGACGTAAGTGAAAGACAAATACTCGGAGGGCATGATTGGGATGATACCGTGGCTGAGGACATCATGCAAGCCTCAGTAGATTCGGTAGACCATTCGATTCAAGCTTCAGGACAATTTGGAGATCTTACAACATCATACATGCAAGAATTGAAGAAGCAAGTGCAAGATAAATAATCGGAGGATAAAATTTGGTTGACACCGACGCTGGGGACACCATGGAAGCCATGGTTGATTCGGTAGACCATTTGATTCAAACTCCAGGACAATTTGGAGATCTTGCAACACCTCATATGTCTTGTTTTGAGACGCAAATGAAAGACAAATACTCGGAGAACATAATTGAGTTGATACCACGGCTTAGAACATCATGAAGGCTTTGGTTGATTCGATAGACCATTTGATTTGAACTCCAGGCCAATTTGGAGATCTTACAACATCTCATATGCCTGTATTTGAGACGCAAGTAAAAGACTAATACTCAGAAGACAAAATTAGGTTGACACCGCGGCTGGGGACATCGTGGAAGCCTTGTTTGATTCGGTAGACCATTTGATTTAAACTCCAGGACAATTTGGAGATCTTCTAACATCTCATATGCCTGGATTTGGAGAGATCTTACAATACCTCATGTAAGACGCAAGTGAATGTATTTGAAAGTATCCAACGATCAATAAATTAAGTGAAATACTAGAAATTTCAGCAAAAATTCTTTTTACGCCACATTCGGTTTACGTCCCCCCATAAGTGACGTCTCCAATGAAAATGGACAGCTACATCGACCCGGCGCCTATCTCCGAAACGCAGCTGTGGGTTGCTGTTGAGATTCCTCAAAAAACAATAAGTGTCTGTGTAGTTTACCTTCCCCCGACCGACAGAACGATTGCACGATTATCAACTCGCACATCGAATCGCTGAGATCCCTCTCATTCTCATCTCGAATAGATTTACAGTCTTCTGCTCTTCTTTTCGGTGACTACAATCAAGCGAATCTTCATTGGTGATTTCCCAATAACGGTACACCTTTCATCGATCCAATGCTATCGGACATGCCCGCAGCATGCTGTGCACTTCTTGGCGGATTTAACTTGCACGGGTTCTTTTAAATCAATACCCACTTGTATCGCAACGAGCAACTGCAACTTGATCTTGTATTAGTGAATAACTACGCTTTGCCGAGCTCAACTGTTTGCTTGCCGCTTGAGTCGTTGGTTGATCTTGACGCTGACCACCCGGCCCTAACTTTGTCATTAAGTTTGTATTCGCCTATAGTGTTTGAACAGTCTCCCGAAAACTATTCATTAGATTATCGGCGGATCGACTACAGTGCACTGAGCAACGCGCTTTATGAAATCGATTGGCAAGTTATTGAATCATCCAGTCATATCAACGACGCGGTGGATTACTTCTGTAAAGAGGCAATTTTCCATGTTGCACCAGCTCGCAGACCTCCATGGTCTAACTCTCTTTACGGACGCTAAAGCGAGAACGTGATATTGCAAATTTTCAACCCTATCGTGAAATCTGTGCTGTTATACGCTAGCGAAACATGGTATGTATCAGTTGGGAACACGCAACGGTTTCATGTGCTCATCAGCAGATGTCTGCGGTATATAATTCGGGCGTGGTGGCCTCGTCGTTGTCACCAGAGGCCGATAGCAACAGAAATTCGTGATCTAAAGTGTAGCTGGATAGGCCACACTGTACTTAGGGCGGAAACGAAATCTGTAAACAAGCATTAGACTGGAACCCAGCGGGACATCACAGAGGCAGACCAAGAGGCTCATGGCGGCGAAGCCTCAATAAAGAAATAAAAGAAGTCGACCGAAATCTAACCTGGCAACAGGTTAAAGCGATAGCTGGGCAACGCTCAAGATGGAGATCTTTTAAGTCGGCCCTTTGCACCACCGGAGGTGTACAGGATTCATAAGTATGTAAGTAAGTTCGACACAGTTAACCACAGAATTCTGCTTGCCAAACTGGAGAGACTCGGAGCATCCTCAATGAGCGTAAACTGGTTTAGATTCTACTTGCATTCTACTCACAGGTGACATCGATTGTCCAAGTTCTGGCCCAAATTCGAATATACTCACCAGAAAGATCGCTTCGTCATCGTAACTTTCTTTTTCTAGAGTCGAGGAGCATCAATTATGCTTTGAATGGACCCGTCCGTGCAATCTGCCATCAATTAAATCAACACTTTTCATACTTTGAATACAATGGTTCTGCTGACGTGTTTTGACAACCACTGTACCGCCGGACGTTACCAAATAGATTTAGAATCAAATTAGTCATATTCCTTGAGACAAACCTTGTCAGTTGGATCATAAACAGACAAATAAACAAATAAACAAATCTGCAGATAAAGTGCTCCACACTGTTTTCAGTTTCGCAGAGCTCACAGCGGGACCGGAAAGGGCGCCCAACGAAGTTGTGGGAGACCCTAATGTGTGGCCGGTCCAGAGCCTCGATATGACTTGCTGTTCTTTTTGAGACTCCAGGCCGATGGATCCTTTGATTTTCCTCAAAAAGAGCCCTCTGTTATTGCTCCAAGTTCGAATCCAGTACTGGCTTCGTTCATTTCTTAAAGTCGGGCAGCGGGATGGAGCAGGTGTAAGGTAATCCTTCGTGTCCAACGCTAGCCAGGGCATCGGTTTTGGTATTTCCCTTAATGCCGCAATGGCCGGGAATCCAGGCGAAAGTGATACCGGGTATCATACCTCAAAGGATTCCTTGGATACAGGGGTGTTTTGGACTCCTCGCTTTGAGGGCCACAGATTAGCGGAGTATGATGACCACGATTGGTTGCGCTGAGTTCCAGTAAGGATCTTCCAAGTTCGTCCGTGTTTTATCCTATTTTAAACCGGAAGGCGGCGATGGTGCGGTCGATGTTAATGGAAGTCCCTTTGCTTCGTGCTAGTGTACTCGGGTCACTGGGGAGAGACCGGTACCGATACCTGCACTTCTCAGGATCCTGCCAGCATCGTCAAGGAGAAGGATCCTGTCTTCACCTGAAGTGGCAGCTGCATAAAAGGCGGCGGGTCCCGCCTTTGCGGCAGATGGTCATCAGACTCCGATGCCACAAAGGAAAAATCCCGGCGTTAATGCAGGCTGCTTCAACGGGTGTGGACGAAAGCAGACCAGAGGCTAGCCAAACGTAGCTGTTGAAAACGGATGAAAGAGTTTCGATGAGGTTCCGGTAGACAGGACACGTTTGTTCAAGGCCGTAAAGCAAGCGGCTATCGATAATAGCTGGTCCAACTTTTAGTCTGATGTTTCTACATATTATTAGTTTATTACAGTCCGGCCAATAAACGGGCCGAAACGTCAGGCAATGCGAATATAAACCCGTTTGAATATATCATATTATTAGTACGGCGTTTTTCGCAAGGGTTTTCATGAGACTAATGCGGAACTTGGAAGCTACTGTCAGCGCCCGGAAGTGCGGTATGTCGACACCAAGCACCCGGACGATCTTTCGGTTGGGAATGGCATCCGTGCCGAACTTTATGGAGGGGCCTGCTAACTGATGCCGGCCACTGCAGACGTGTCCCCGAACAAACTTACAAACGTCATAACAAAACCGACGAATAAAGCCCAACGATAGATGGCACTTACAGCCCCCTGAGTTTTAATCCTTTTCCTTCCAGGCGTTCTGTCGGCCACGACTAATAAAATGTCGTCGGCATATACAAATATATACACCGGCATATCGTCGGCATATACAAATATAAGGCCTTGAAGAAGGTGAAGAGTGACGAGCAGGGGGGAGTAGCGTTATCAATCAGGTTGCTTACCTTAGCTTTAACGGTTGGGAAGGCGCCGCAAGGGATGTAGATGTTTATAATGATAATCGGAAGTATGCAGGACATCAACAGCCGGCAGGTCCTCATCGATAGCGAGGACATCGAAGGGAATATCCGGCAATACCCAGATGGCTACGGAGTGCCCAAAGTTGTTCCCAACATGGCTGGTTCAACTGTATTTGCATCCGCTGGTCCAATCCATGAGGGGTTGGATACGTGTTTATCCTCTTCGAGAAAAATGATGAAGAAATAGGTAGGTATCCTGGTATCCTGGACAGGCCGGAGCCAGCGGAAGAAGAAGATCCACTGGCTGGCCCGGAGCTCGATGCGTCGAGGGGTGACGACGAGGAAGAACTGGATCCACTGGGCGATACATTATGCGGCTGAGAGGGACCTGCTCTGCTCGTACTACCAGAAGTCAAAGCGGAACGGTGAGTGTGGGACTTACTGCTCGGGGAGCCCAGGACGCTGAAACATTTGGGACTTGTGGCCCAGGTGGAGATCCCCGGGTTTAGAGGGAGAGATTCGTTCTGTCTAGAAAATTCTTGCCTTGCGCTTGATCTTGCCTGCGTCTTCCGTCGGGGGATAAAATCGCGACCCGAAACCGCTGACTGGTTCTCGCTTGCTTCTCGCTAGGTCCACTTGGGGAAACAGCAGTTTGGAACTTTGCGCTTGACAAGCTTGCAGGGGGGGTAAGCGTCCCTCTTACTTCTATTCAATGATGCCAGAGGCTGTTCCCCAGTTCCAGCTTGGGAATAACGTCTACGCTGGGGCCCCAGCCTATCAAAGGATCTGGACAGGCTCTTTTTGGTCTCTTCGTCGACTGGAACCCGATATCGGCCAGGTCGTTTCGGTTGGATCTTGTCTACTGGCGCTCCAACCGGGCTCTACATTGTCGTTCTTCGTCCTCGACCTTTACCAGGCGCCGAGGTCGTTCCAAAGGTTCTGGTTGGGGTATATCTTCTTGTGCAATGGTGTCTTGGCTACCTGCCGCGGATGCCGGCTCGTTGGTGTTGATGGTGTTTGGGTTTTGTGGCACGTTGGCTAATTAGTTAGAGCTAAAAATCCCAATCACGGTAGAACAGCTGTTCTTGAAACATAGCCGCTGGGCTTTCGGGATGTTATTTGGTTCGGTAGTGGGATCTGGCGATGTGCTGGTGATAGTCCTCTTTCCAGCAATCCTGAAGCCAGAAGTTTGAGGGGGTATTCGCATTTTTGCGACACTGGTGAGGTTAGAGCTGGCAGTACGTTCTGAGATTGTCGATCGTTTCGGCGTACCCTTGCCTGAATTCACTTTGTTAAGGGGTGAGAGGAAGACAGGATCGGGCGAGATTTGAGGGATGAGTTCGACGGTTGTGAAGGAGTTGCTATGAGCGGGGCGAGACCCTTCCGGTTTCTCGATGGAGGTGAGCCCATCGAGTCTTGTTCCTCAGTTCCTGTTGGTTGGGGAGTTGGTGCTGATATTAGGAGCTGGCTATCAATGATTTTATCGAGCCTGGTCTGGAGCTCAGCGTTCCTTCGGAGGCTTTCCTCCCAGTTTGCGAATCTCCTCGTCTTTTCCAGCGAGGGCGGCAAGCATTGCAGCGAATGTCGGTTGATCTGATCCGCTCAACTGTGGGCGCCCTTCAGGCACTTCGCATTGAGTTTCTCGTAGAGATTTGACCTGCGTTGACGACATCGGCGAAAGATGTCTCTCTCTTTTTTTCAGCTGCAGGATGCGTCAAGCTTCTTTTGTTTAATTAGCAATTCGATCTTTATGTTTTAATGCTGACAACAATCATAATATAGTGGTCCAACTCTTTAGCTTGACGTTGCTTGATTGACTGTTTAAAATTTTGACTTTCTCGCTGAGCCTTAACGATGACAATTGCTTTTTAATTATCCTTTTCAGCTGATTCGCGCGTGCCCAGTGTTACAGTTAGTACTAAAATTATCATGAAAACAATTACACCCAGGTTTTTTTACACGGTTTGGTTTTAGTCGTTTAAGAACTTCAGCGTCAATGAAACAATGAGTTGACCCCACCAAAGAATTCACAAAAAAATCAAAGAAAATTCAGGGGGTATTTAAAAAGTTGTGAGAGTTTGGATTTACCGAGAAATTAATGAATTCCAACCGTGTAAAAAAAACTGGGTGTATTCTTTGTGGCAAACTGTTCTGCAACTTTAAACATTAAGCTCTACAAATATATGAATACATTGCCAACATGGAAAATTTAACAAGGTAACAGATCATCCTTGTTTTGTGAATTTAAGAGCGATGACGGCATGACGAAACGTCCACAATTAATACGAATTAAGCCGAATACCCTGTTTTAATGTTAATGTTTACTTCAATTCCATGGTTAGAAAAATTTGAATTCATATTTTCAGATCACGTGTGAAACGTATTTGCACATAATACAATAAAGCCTCATAATATCCGCGAGTGTCCATATCTACTACATGATGAATTGGAAAGAGACCGTCTCTGTCAATAGCTATGTCATCAAATCTAATTAGGCTTCCTCGCGAACGATGGTGCTGACACAAACTAATGACGTTCTTTGGCATGCAACAGCAGACGAAAATTGCGCCGCAGGTTCACGCCATGACCTAAAACGTTTCCCTGCTTTCATCTTGAGATAAAGTTTGGTATTCATCACTTTGACGCGTACCGAATATTCAGTGCACGAGCGATGTATTCCGATGAGCTTGGAAAGTTCGGCCAGCGGAAGACCAAAAAAATGGCATTCCAAAGTACGACAAACGTTTTTCTTGCACATGCTGAAGGAATTCGGTACGGACCAAGTCGTTACCGACAACACCGGGCCCGAAATGAAATGATCAAACATCATTCATCATCCAACATCCGACGGCTATCTTGGAAATGGGCCCTGGTTTGATTGTTCGTCTGGCCATCGCGCGTTCCAAATCGAAGAATCAGATAACCGCCTTTGATCTTCTCATTTCCAAGCAAAGAATTGCACATCATTCATTCGACCCTGCCTTGCAAGTGAGCGGACACCAATTGCAGCAGCGGATGCCGGCACGAATAGGAGGAAGCCTTGCTGAATTCATAATGCATTTGTGCGATTCCAAAACACTGCCCAACCGATGATGCCTCCCTAATAGGTGCTGCAATGCAAATTCGAGAAAAAGCACCGTGTGCGTCCGTTGAAAACCGGTTCCTCCCATTCGGAACGCCTACGAGGCAGGCTTTCCCGGGAAGAGTGGAGCTTTTTTTCCTCGCTCATTTCTAGCGTTAGTTCATAATCTGATGGAGGAAATGCGCCCGAAGCAATGGTCATTCTTTTTATGCTCGGACTTTCTGCCGCTGAGATGCCTATGCTTATGTTCAAGGCTTGTGCTGTTGAATAGATAAGAACAGTGGAATCAGGTCATGCCGCCATCAACAGTATAATCAAGTTCTTCGGAGTCGGATTTGGTCGCGAATCGGATTATTTTTTAGCTTCTTTTGTTGTTGGTATGCAAGTTGGCGTTAGTAGTTGCGTTGGACTATGGATTTCTGCTTTGTGCAGTTTCAAGGAGATCAGCGAAAGAATATAATTTATGTAGAAACAGTTTACCAAAATAACAAAAAAAATTAATCTGTACAAAAGGATAACGGATCTTGTCATTGTCAAACTTGAAAAAAGTTTGGTGCAATTTTTATGATAGATTACTGATAATAATAACATAATTCTAAACTTACTACAAATTTATCAACAAAGAGATTTTCATGCGAAAGGATGGAACGAACCTACGAGGTGCAATAATTAAAAGGTATACAAGTTATTCTAACAACAAAAAGAGTTTAATGCAAGTCAGTTATAAAAACATGTCAAAAATTGGCTCTCACTGTACGGAAATGTATAAAAACTTATAGAAACTTGAACTGATGCTAAGGACAACCAGCTCACAACCAGCAGCATAGAACAATCTATGGGGAAATCATTCAGAAAATGCAGAGTCAAGGCTTACGCCAACCAAAAACCTCAATTATGTCATGTTAACTACCTGTTATGCAACAAATGCCTACGGTCTGCCACCCCAGATTACCAACCAAAGCCGAACATAAATGGATCATTTGCTCACGTAACAGGTGCATCGAATAACTTGTCTCCATGACCTCAACAATATTTGCCACGAAACAACTCATGTAGACAAGAATTACGATGTATGACCCGTTTGTTCCTTCTTCCTCTGGACTCTCCCGCTCGCGTCCCGGTCATAAGCCGCCCCATAAAAAGCACCGTCATAACCGCGGCTCATGCCTACCATAACATCGTCAAAACAATTGACTTCACGAAATAAACTCATAAATTGCCAGCGCCACCGCAGCCGTGCCAGCTCCAGTGGCCCAGGACTTGGCCAGTTTCGCCGGGAGCCATAAAATTATCACAATCTTTTGCTCGATAGTTTTAGCCCCGTCTCGCCTGTCGCCAATTCGAATTCACAGGTCGGAAGGGGGGCTGTAGAATCGAGCGGTGGCGGACGGATTCCATAAGCTCACTACTACTGGAACTAGCAGCATAGAGCAACAACAACAACGCCGACGAGAATATAAACAAACGCCGACTGGGGATGGCAGAGTCGAAAAAATAAACCAGTTGAATATCCTCCGATGCCTTTCGGTTAGAAGCGAGCTCCAACCGAGCTTTGCGGATTTCAAAATTTGGTGTCAAAAGCACATGCTAAACCACGGTGATTGCCTCGCCCGATCGCCGCCCTCCTGGAGAGCCACCGGGACGAATGAGAAAATGTTACCCATTTAGGGTGATTTGTTCTGTTATGAATCGAGCAGAACGTGAAGGATTAGTCAACGGAAGTTTTCAATCAGACCTCACATGATTTTATGAAAGACCATTTGGAAAATCCATTTATAGAAACTCTAGCGTTAATCACAAATATTGGCATTTCTTTTAGCAAATATACTATATTTTCCTTCAAATTGATTTTCTCAGAAAGTGTTTGTTTAAATAAGAGTATCTTTTAAGTATTTATGTTACAAATGATATTGATTAAGTACTCTCAAACTAACGCGAAATATACGAAATAAAATTTTATAAAAGAAGATATGATATGGAATAAATTTATCAAAAACTTATAAACTTAGTCTTATAAATGAACAACAAACAGCCCATCTACCTTCGATTCCGTTGTTATGTTCCGCGCCCACCCCAACAATGCTTAACCTGTGGAGCACATGTTATTCCGGGCGAGATTTATATCCTGTTTTAACCGTTTTAACCAATTAAAAGAAACGAAAAACAGTTCGCTTCCTGCGGAGTGCGGTTTGACACAAGAACCAAAATGCGAGGCCCGATGCGATGGCCGGAGGGCGCAAAGCAAATATGTGTGTATCGTGAAAGCGAGAAGCCTGCCTGCCCGATGTTGGTTCACGGCCTGGGATGTGGTTTTGGTTCGTTCTAAAATGGCGTGGATCGGAATAAAAATAACGACCAGCCCACCCAGACCCCGCCTGAGTGCGGAGCTGGCGAATGGTGCGTGCAAAGGTGTTTTAATATTTGACTAAATCTGTCGCCGGACAATATAATAAACGCGAAATAAAGCACGCCGACGGTACGGATTTATTTACCTTTCCCAGACGGCTTTATTAGCCATTGGCCGACTCCGAGCGTTGCATCACCATCATCGGCGGGCGAGTGGAATTAATTTGCGGTGATATCGTAAGCTTCTGCTCATTCATGAAATCAATTTGGAACTCCGTTTAGGATAAACATTATTAGTAATTAACCAGCTTAATGATTGAATTGCTCACTAAATGACGCATAATATAGTAGGAATTTTTTTTTAACACGACATTGATACTAGAGCTATAATTAATGTTCCTTGCATTGATGTAATGTTTGAGAACGTCTTCGTTCTTCGATTCTACTTAAATATATTTCGGAGAAGCTTCAAACTTGTTCGAAATACCAGCCTATATAAAACCGAATAGGAAGAGTAATTTGTTGCACAATTATGTTGGTTCAGCTTTCAACGGGTTCGGAAATGTTCGGCGGTGACATTTATTACAATTATTTTGGCGGCGGCGGCATGAACAGGCGTATTTAGACATTTTCCTTGCTGGCTTGGAGTGTCGTGGGAATAATTATAATTCTCCCATTACTTTGGGACATATTGACGAAAAACAGAAATTCCTCATTAATTTTGAATATTTTATTTTTTTAGTTTTTTTACAATTTAGTATATATATTAGGGTGGTTCAAAAAATCGATTTTGCTCCACAACGCTCATCTGATTCTGTATCATGCTCTGAGTGTCCTGCGAAAATTTGAGCTTATTTGGATTAAAACTGATTTAGCACGACGAGGTGACGAAATAGGAAAGTTTGAATTCGAAACATGGAAGGACTTATTACTGGACTCGTTAACACTAGCAGGTATAACGGATGAGGCAACCAGGTTCATAGTCTTCAAAGTTAAGGCGGGGGCAAGGTTGATGGAAATATACAGGAACACGACTACTACAGCCGACGCACCAGATCTTGAAACATGTCCGTTCACAAACGCCTTACACCGGTTGAAGACTTACTTTGGGTCTGGGTCAGACATCATGTTACAGCGTCGCAAGCTGGCATTGATGGCCCAAAAATCAGACGAACCGGATTTGACATTCATCATGCGAGTGGGAGCAACGGCAAGGATGTGCGAGTTCGGCACAAAGTTCGATAAAGAATTCGAGGAGATTGTAAGCACTTAAGGCACTTAAGATGCTCAGTCGTAAAAGGAAGCTAACGGATCTGGTTGATAAGGTCCGCGAAATTCAAGCTGTCACAATGAACGTAGAATACTACCGACGCAGACATGAAACCGCGGAACAAGCTACAGTAGCAGCAGTAAACGTTGGTCAACGAAGAAGTAACTATCAAGAGTTCTCCCGAGCATCAACGAGTCGTGGACGTTTCGGAAAACATCAGTATCGACGAAGGGACGAGCAAGCCTCTAGAGGACCCGTAACATCTGAATCGAAAAACACTGGTAGAGAACGTTGTTTCAGGTGCAACAGTATGTTCCACAGACCAAATGATTGCGCTGCGATCGACAAAACTTGTCTGAAGTGTGGACGTACGGGTCATTTTATGAGAGCCTGTAAGACAATGATCCGGGCAGGAAGTAAGCGCGTATCTGAAATCGAAGCTACGGATGTTGAGGCTAAACGGATTGCACTGGTGACAATGGAGAGAAATGCGAAGGAAGAAGACGGAGTAACAAATGATGAAGTAGGTGACAATAATCATTAACTTAATCTTTGTTTCATACGCGAATGAATTACTTCTTGGAAATAATAAATATGATCTTGTTGTACAATTTCAAATTAGTATGGGAAAAACTTTTTAACAATTTTGTTGATGGGCCGCCCTCTTATTCGGTTCTATTTGATGCCTTTATGCTCTGGACAAAATATATATATATATATATATATATATATATATATTAGAGTGGGGCGTCATGATCATTTTTTCAAATCAATGGTTTTTCGAAGCCATTCTGGGTCCTGAACAACTGTGCAGAATTTGGGACCGATTGGTTGTTTCCTCGCTTTCCGCATCGCGTTTGAAGTTTGTATGGAAATTAGTATGGGAAAACGTATATTTTTGCATTTCTACTACTTTAGGTTTCAGTTCATCATAAACCAAGTAGCACATTACTCTAAAGTATAACCCAAAGGATGCCGAAAAACTTTGCTGAAGAAGGCACGTTGCTGGAACGTCCACGAAAAAAGTTATAACGCTTCGAAAATTGAGTGTTCAAACCATATGCAAAAAATCATTTGTTCTGCCAGCACTGCCGAACTACGTTGAGCAATAATTAAACGGAGTGTTATTTCAAAATTATTGATTTTATAGGACTTTGGAGCTAATGGGAGATATTCGGAATAATTTTACAAAGTAAAAATTCCGACTAGAAGAAAAATTAGTTTTGCCCTCTGACTATTACAGGTTGTCCGGTAGTGCTGGCAGAAACATTGATTTCTCGCATATGGTTTAAACCACCAATTTTCGGAACGTATTAACATTTTTGCAGACCTTCCACCTGCGTATCTTCTTCGGCAAAGTCTTTCGGTATCTTCCGGGCTATATGCTAACGTAGTGAGTCGCGTGATTGATGATAAATTGAAGCCGCTAAGAGCAAAAATGTTAAAAAGTACGTTTGCCCATACTAATCTCCATGTAAATTTAAAACGCGATGCGGCATGCGAGGCCGCAACCAATCGAGCCCATATTTTGCACAGTTGATTGGGGTCCCAAAACGATTCAGAAAAACCTTGATCTCACTTGATCGGACGAAGTTTCCGTTTGTCCATACAACCGCGCCCCACTCTAATATATATATATATAAAAGACGAATATATACATACGTATATGCGTTCCATGCAAGATCTTGAATGATTCTTCTGTCAATGTATTCACCTGAGCTCCAGAGTCAATCAAGAATTCGCAACTCATTCCAGCTACTTTTGCAACGATCATCCCGCTGTGTTTAGATGTTGCTCTAGAAGAAGTCGATACACCAAAGCATGTCTGGTATTCTGGCATCTGGTAAGTAAACAATCGTATTCCTATATTATTTTTTCAATTTATATGCTTTATTTAAGTCATAACGCTGCATGAAGTACTGTATGTCTAAGGAATGAATTTATATATATATATATATATATATATATATATATATATATATATATATATATATATATATATATATATATATATATATTAGTACTTCATGCAGCGTTATGACTTAAATAAAGCATATAAATTGAAAAAATAATATAGGAATACGATTGTTTACTTACCAGATGCCAGAATACCAGACATGCTTTGGTGTATCGACTTCTTCTAGAGCAACATCTAAACACAGCGGGATGATCGTTGCAAAAGTAGCTGGAATGAGTTGCGAATTCTTGATTGACTCTGGAGCTCAGGTGAATACCTTGACAGCAGAATCATTCAAGATCTTGCATGGAACGCAACAGTATACACGGAAGAATAAAAGTACCCAGCGTTGAGTTTTTTAAACTTATTTTTGAGTTATTTTTTCTCTTCTCTTTCATCCACTCTTTCTTCTGTTGTCAAAAACAAAAGAGCCAAACAATCCAACGACGCCAGTTCAATACGGGAAACCAATTTTGAGTTTTATTACCTGAGGTCGAAATTGAGTGAATTAAACTTACATTTGTGTAAATCAATTTTCCGTTGGGTACTTTTTTAACATGGGAGTAAAGTGCAAACTACCTCGACCCTACTTACTAAATATTGGCTTCCCATACGGATGTTTGAGGTTTGGTGAATTAAACTCACTATTGGGTAGTTTATTTCTTCCGTGTAGGGATGGCCTATACAATATCCAAGAACGATCGGATCGACCTCTCAAAGGCTATGGTTCACCCGGCGAGATCGACGTGCTATACACATTTGAAGCATTCTTAAGCGTATCCGAGGATCGTCCAATTTTGCTGGAAAAGTTTTACGTTGTGCAAGAATGCCGGTCTCTTCTAGGCAGACAAACTGCAACTCGATATAGCATTCTCCTGCTCGGTTTGCAAGTACCAGTGGAATACTCTCGATTCGGGTCGCAGAACATGAAGAGAGAGATAGCTATGGTTGAAACTATTGAGAGTTTTCCTAAATTCAACATACCACCAATTGAAATCAGCTACGATAAGGCGAGACCCGCGTGTAGGAACATATACATGAATATCCCACCTGCGTTGAAACCTTTCGTCGAACAGCGATTACAGCACCTCATTTCATCTAACATCATAGAGAAAGTCACCGATGACATGGACACCTCGTTTTGTTCATCCATGTTAGTGGTGCCCAAAGGACGGAACGACATCCGGCTCGTTATTGATTTGCGTGGTCCGAACCGCTACATTAACAGAACACCGTTCAGCATGCCCACCTTGGAAAAAATCTTAGTGAATCTGAACGGGTCGAAGTGGTTCTCGACGATAGATCTAACGAACGCGTTTTTCCATATAGAGCTACACGAGAACAGCCGGCATCTAACCAACTTTTGTACGGAATTTGGCATGTTCCGTTACGTCAGACTTCCTTTCTGGCTCCGCAATTTGCCTGACATCTTCCAGGAAGTAATGCAGAGGAAAATTTTAGCAGGCTGCAAAGGAGTTGATAACTATTTGAATGATATGATTGTTTATGGTGCAACGAAAGAAGAACGTGTCACAAATCTTGCTGCCGTACTGGCACGTCTCGAGGAACACAACGTAAAAATAAATACTTCGAAATGCGTTTTCGCAAGCCAATCTGTGAAGTTTATTGGCTTCATGTTAACTCCTGATGGATGGGAAGTTGAAGAGGAAAGGTTGCGTGCAATCCGCAACTTTCGAAGACCGGAAACATGCTCAGAAGTAAAAAGCTTCCTTGGTCTCATCACATACATCGACAGGTTTATCTTGGACCGTGCTACGAAAACAGAAAAACTTCGGGCTTTGGCTAACGCAGACAAATTCTATTGGACACCAGAAGAAGAACAAGAGTTTTCCCATCTCCAAAATGGAGTAGTCAAGGAAATCAGAAAGCTGGGCTATTTTTGTATTACGGACAGAACAGAACTATTCGTTGATGCCTCTGGAATTGGACTAGGAGCGGTTTTAATTCAGTTCAACGAAAACGATATCCCAAGGATGAAAATGGGATTATTTAGGATACAAATGAATTTATTTTTCAAAGCAATCACCGGAGAGCAGTGTTGGTAAAAACTCAAAATTCCCAAACTCATGGATGATTCAAATCAAGCGTGAGTTGAAACGCACCCAACTCAGCACCTAAAAACTCATGGATGAGTTGAATCATCCATTTGAATCATCTTAGGTTTTCTTTTGTTTTCCTTCGTTAAAAACAGTGAATTGACGTTTGTCGCATAAAATATTAGACACTCTTTTATGTATAAGCAATAAATTTCCCCCTAAATTAATTTCAAATGTGTTTTTAAACCAAAATGATTTTTTAGCAAATGAGTGAAATGATGCGTTTTAGCATGAAAAATTCAAGCGTGATGCATTCCTTTAAAATCGCAGGCGATTTCGTTCACACGGGAGCGCTCGTTGATTGAGATTTATGAGCGATTTTATCAACACTGCCGGAGAGGGAAACGGGCTGTATCACGGGCAGAAGCCTGGGTACTGCGCCTGCAGCCTTACGATTTTGTCATTAAGAGAGTACCTGGATTGCAGAATATTGCGGATGTTTTGTCGAGATTAATTGAAGCCATTCCATTCGAAGACGACAACGAAGGTCATTACTTGTTCACACTGGACGCTGGGTGCATGGACATTACTTTAGGTGACATTGAGGTTCATTCTGAGGATGATGAGGAGCTTAAAGGAGTACGAAGGGCATTAAAATTCGGAAAATGGCCCCGCGATTTACGCAGATTTGAAGCACAATCAAAAACGCTACACTATCTTGGATCGCTAATTTACAACGGTGAAAAAATCGTTCTACCAAGTTCACTACGAATGAAGGCTCTGGAGTCAGCACACTCGGGGCACATAGGAGAAGTATCGATGAAAAGGATAATGCGGGAATTCTTTTGGTGGCCGGGAATGGCCACTGAAACAGAACAGTTCGTGAAAAATTGTTCAACTTGCTGCCAGCTAGCAAGGAAAAATCCCCCGATCCCTTTATCATCTCGTGAATTGCCCGAAAATCCATGGGAAGTTATTCAGATCGACTTCCTCGAAATTCCGGGGTGCGGATCAGGTGAGTTCCTTGTCCTCGTGGACACTTATTCACGATTCCTCTCAGTCGTCGAAATGCGCCGGACGAACGCCGATTGCACAAATGCAGCCTTGTGTGAGATTTTCAAACGATGGGGAGTTCCACGAATCATCCAAAGCGATAATGGGCCTCCATTTCAAGGATCTACGTTCTGTACTTTCTGGGAGGAGAAGGGCGTGAAAGTTAGAAAAGCGATACCTCTAAGCCCGCAGTCAAATGGTGCTGTGGAACGGCAGAACCAGAGCATTATCAAAGCGATTGCGGCGTCAAAAATTGATGGGGAAAGCTGGAAAAAAGCTTTGGAAAGGTACGTACACAACCATAACACCTTAATCCCTTACACTAAACTAAACATTACACCCTTTGAATTGTTGGTTGGGTGGAAATTTCGAGACACATTTCCTAGCCTTTGGGGAAGCTCCACCAATAAATGCTTGGGTCGCATTGATATACGGGAGAAGGACACGGAGGAGAAATTGATTAGTAAGCTAAACGCGGATAAGTCCCGGGGCGCTAAGCCTTCTGATATTGATGTCGGAGACGTCGTTCACCTGAGCCAGCAAAGGAAAGCTAAAACCGACCCAATCTTCTCGGCGGAACGCTATAACGTTGTCGCTAGGCAGGGAGCCAAAGTTGTGGTTGTCAGCCAAAATGGAATTCAGTACGCGCGAAACATACAGGACGTCAAAAGAGCCCCATATATGGAATTGGAGAACGACGAATCTTTGGTAGTTGGAGATCAATCAAATGAATCGACGATTGTTGTTGCCGATAACCATTCCTCGTCGCCAGCCAAAACGGAACCAAAAGATCTACAGGCGCCAGGGAAAAATCTTCGTTCTCGAGCAGATCTAAAAAAGCCACCTAGATACAACAGTGACTACATTTACAACGTCTTCCAGTGAAATGATATTCCCAAAACGGTCAAAACAATATCTAAAACGAAAAATAACACAAGCTTCGATTAACCCAAATGGTCAACAAGAATATAAACTAAGCTTAATAAAGTAGGGAAATGACGGCTTTGGCAGGTTTTGTTCTATTATTGGCAGGGGGGAGGGGGTTATGACTGACTAGGCTCAAATTTGGCACAAACATTCTTTGCATATAAAAGAATATTGTGGCCAAATTTAATAAAATTTGCTCGACAAAAACCCCCCTGACAATAATAGAACAAAACCTGCTAAAGCCGTATTTTCCCCTAATACTTACAAAACCTTGGCTTTCCTCCTTGATATTATAAATAATCGCAAATCATACGGGGATAATAATGTGTACTCGCACGGGATTATTATAGGCTATTGTAGGTATTTGACTTGCGATTTATGTATCTATATAGGGTATCCAATCATGGTTTGAACCATTTTTAAATCAGTAGAAATTACCATCTCATTGGCAGGAAATGAACCTAAAAGTATGGATGGCATATTTAGGTATACTGGAAGTGATAGAGTTTATTTAAACATTCGTACATATTGTTTAAGTAATAAAATGGAGCGATTTAAAAACGTCCGTTGCGCTAAATCCCCTCCACCATCAGTGGCATAATTTCAAAAAGCTCGTAAATGACGCATTTTATGACACAGGAGTGAGATCAATATATCAAAAGAACTATTTTTATCTGTACTCGATTGACATCATCATACAATTGAGAAACAGTTTTAAATAGTTAAAATAGTAACACTTATACAAGGTAAAAACTGATCATGGTTTGACCTAAATTCGTACCATGGTTTGAACTTGTAAATGCAGTCGTATTCTGCTGCTATCCGCTAGGAGCACTGCATGCGCCTAGTTGGAGCATTTTGTTTACATTTCCAATATGAAAAAATCGCAATTTTCATATCGATAATTTAGACGATTTTCACACGTTTCGAGTTACTAATCCAATGCGAGAAGATGAATAGTAAAGCAAATTTGCTTTTCTATAGATTTCCTCAGCGTTTCATGCATGTGATTAGTATTATATTTAGGAGCTGCTGCAGTAGTTAAAACCATGGTACGAATCAAAAATATGTAATTATTAAGTTTTTTCAATGAAACTAAGCATAAATATGTGCACCCAGGATGTTTTTAGAAAGATAATGAACTAAGCTTCCATATATACTAGAGATTGCAGTTGTAACATGTCCCTTTAATGAAATAAATTAACTTTGTTTTGACGGCTCATCTGAAACCCGCCATTTGGTTCAAACCATGATTGGAAACCCTACGAATGATACGAATGAGAAACTAAAGAAATCGGTCCCGTCCCGAAATGCATAAAAGATCTCCACATAAATAAGTACCACTGACAGCAAAACCAAAACTGAGGGACGAGGTTGCAAGAAAGATGTCAAAACAGTGCACTCAGAAACAAAAAAATATTAAATCGGCATTAAAGACACTCAAAAAAAATTCAAGTGTTTTTTTAATATTTACATTACAGCGGTTAATGAAAATATATGTTTACAAAATTTTGAGTGAAGATAAATTAGGGTAGAGAAGGGGAACAATGTAGAGAATGATGGCGAAATTGATAATAATAATAAATAAATTAATCGATTAAAATAATTAAATTCAAACAAAATAAAAAAAAACTTTATTGAAGGAAAAGATTTAATATTAAAATAAGCAAAAAGAGGATTGGCATCACTGACAGACATCAAGTAGTGTAGAGCTGAGAGAGCGCGAAAAAATCGGAGAGATTTGTTTGACGAGCTTGGTTGGATTGGAAAGCAAGAAGCTACGATTGGGCATTCCGTTAACGATTGTTGAAGCGCACGGAGGTGTTTGAAAAGTAAATTAAAGATAAAATGGCTGACAAATCGGCTAAGCGATGCCACACCCGTAACGCGAGGGTTTCAGATATAAAAACTTCTGGTTTTATCTTCAACGGTCGGTACTGCAGAACGTTGAAGACAAAACTCGCAAAAAGTCCTCCCAATTGACGTCGTAAGGTCACAAATGCTTCCGTCAGCGATATAAGGGAAAATCTAGTTTTTTTTTGTCTTTATTAGCGAGACTTTCAGACCTGGGCAGGCTCGTCTCGAAACTGGAGGTCCTCACATGCACTAAAAATGCTCTGCGGATGAGTTTTAAACTAAACAATTTCTTAACATATTGGTTTACAATATTTCCCGAACAACTTTAAATAAGACGGCAATTTTCTAAATCCCACACTAACGCCGCCTAACGGTTGCGTTCTGAACTAAACAGTTTCTCAACATATTGAGTTTTGATCCTCGAACAATTTTGTAGAGGATGACAACTTTCTAAATCCCACAGATTCGGCTATATCAAACCGAACTGGTAGGTTCATATACACTAGCACTAGTGGAAGAACCCCAAGTAATTTATTTCCTTGGCTTATAGGACCGCATGGGATCATAGATGAATTTAGAATTTGTTTCGCAACGCCATAATTTTTTTTAAATGTTATTCATCAAATTGACTATTTTGGTTGGTTCCATTGGTTCCGGACCTTCGGAGGACCAGCAAAAGATTCATTGGACTTGAAAAATGTTCTCAGCGAGACTATCTATCCCCTTTATTATTTTCCCGAAAAAATCGCGTTGATATCATTTTAATTGACTTCTATATAACAGATTCTCGGACTGTTGTTCTGTTTGCAGCAGACGAATTCTCGTGTTATGAAAGTTGAAGCGAGTTGGGGAAGGTTTAAAACAGACGTCAGGGACGGAAAGATTAATTTCTGCATAAAATTCTTCTAAACTCTCATCTTCTGGCTTTCTCAGTCTGAAAATTATTCAAACGGGTTTACAATTGCATTGGTTGACGTTTCGGCTCGTTTATTGGGTATTTTTCGAGGGAATAGCTATCTACCGTGTTTCCTACACTTAACAGTTTTTCCCTTGAAGGAGACCCAATAAACGGACCGAAACTTCGGGAAATACAAATGTAAACCCGTTTGAATAATTTTCAGACCAAAAAAGCCAAAAAATAGGAACAAATATCACAGTCAAACTATAATCAATTCAAGAATTTCCTAATGATAGAACAATGTTAAAGCTATAAATACAATAACAATTTCAGAAAGCAACAAACATTAGTCAGTTAAGCACTACATTTCAATCTCGCGACAATAAACTTTATATTATTTTTATAATATTTTAGAATATTTTTAATACCTAGTGGCTCTGGAAAAATTGAACTCAAAAACATTATAACACCGATTAAAAATGCGACCCATACTATTACAGTTGCCTCTCCACATCTCGATATTAAGGTCACTCCTGACGGAATCCAAGTTTCAAAGTGCTCGCGTTTTCGGGGGCACACCACTCGATACGGAAGAAACGCACAACTGTCATTTTTGTTGATTTAGTTTTGCTGCGTTGCAGCGCGTGAAAAAATAAAAATGACAGTTGTGCGTTGCTTCCGTATCGAGTGGTGTGCCCCGAAAACGCGAGCACTTTGAAACTTGGATTCCATCAGGAGTGACCTTAAAGGGAGATCGAGGAATTGGAGGAAAATTTAAGTGGTTACTAGATCAGAAAAAGCTCGTTGCTATGAAAAACGATAACAAAACAAATATCATCCATTGTTTTTAATGTGTTTTTTATTGTTCAAAGTTGGGCTAGTAGCCTAGAAATTTGAATATATCGACATAGAGAGAAAGAATTCTGAACAAAATATGACCAGAACATCAAGATAGGGAGGTTATCGAGATGTAGAAAGTCCAAATGTATGGAGATCGAAGGGACCGAGAAAACCATCGACATAGGGAGAGATATCGAGATATAGAACATCGAGATGTAGAGAGTCGACTGTAATAGGAAAATGAAAGCCGTAGTAGGTAAGCGAAAGAATTCAGCATTTATCGTAATACGCCTTCTAATATTGGTGTTTGGCTGTCAATGAAGTTTTGACGTAGGACTTACGTCTCTCTTTACTATACCGGGTGTCATTTCAAAATATTCATATCGACCGCGTTACGCTGTGTTGAAAGATTTTAAACGTTAATAGCGTTCGTCTCAGTGGACGAATTTCTGCGATAAGCCTCTCAATCGAGAGATTTCAAGTATGCCTTCCATGTCCATGCTTGATAAGACCCGAAAAACTTGTTTCAATAGGCATGAAACTGTTTTCAATGAAAAACATTGAGATCAAGGGAACCTATAAATATGGGTACAGCATAATTCTTGCATCATTCCATTACCACGTTCTGATTGGTGCAGACACCAGCGAATGAGCAGCCGCTGGGTCTGCCGAGAAGCCATAAAATAGCGCAACGCGATTTTTTCCTTTCATTCTGACCGGGACAAGCGAAGCAACCGCATCATCGATTGAACAGCACTCACACCTTTTAGCAGGGAATGAAGTCTGCATCGACCGCTTTTTCGGCTCGACACCATCGAAGCGACCATCATCAGCCGAAACCTAGCCAGCAGCAGCAGCAGAGTCGAGCCGAGACCGGCCGGCATCGGTGCTGAGCCGAGACATGCTGAAGAAAAGCCACATGATGCAGCATGTATGTCCAGAAAACAAACGGTTCTTCAGAGAGCCAATAATAGAGATCAATATCAATGCTTTCAATACCCTTCGGGATAGAAATTGTACTTGGGTGCCAAATCCAATATTCTAGAGATAACATTTTATGCGTGATTTTCATAAATAGCGTCAAAACTAACAGTGGATAATTTTTCTGATTTAACCGCGAAGTGGACGAAGGACTTCGCTTGACCACGCCTTTAAATCAGAGCATTAGTGATTAATCAAAGATTTAATCATGATTAATGAATAATGGGTTTAATTAATCATAATCATGCAAAAATATGATTTAATCATTAATCACTACTCGTTAATCATAGAATTTTACATTTGATCACTAATCTTTAATCATATTCATAATTGTTTACAGTTTATTCATTAATCATTAATTTTAATCATTGCTTACAGTGCTTTTATTCATTAATCTTTAATCATAATCATGCATAATCATGGAATTTTTATACCTTTTAATAACCCAATTTGGTAGAAAGGTTACTTGATTATTGATTGCATAGTGATCATTCAATTTAAATATTCATAATCATTAATCATATCGATCGTTAATCATTAATCATATACATATTGTGACAACATTTAATCACGATCGTTAATCGTTAATCATACTCCAACCGTTTTATTCATTGATCATAATCGTTAATCATTGTCAAAAATTAATTTATTCGTTAATCATAATCATTAATCATTGTCAAAAATGAATAAATCATCAATCATAATCTTTAATCATAGAGTTGAATGATTTAATCATAACAAATTTAATCATTCATTAGTAGCTTTATTCATTAACGCTCTGCTTTAAATATTCATAAGATATCCAAATCTCTCACATAATATTATTTGGATAAAAAAACACCGATAACAGCTCAAACATTAATAAACTATCAATCGATTTTTCATCAAATGTTGGATTTTTTGGCATTGTTAAAAAATATGTAGAAAAACATTGTTTGATACTGACCGCACACAAAGCGAACGTGACTGCATGATCGTCCCATGTTACCAATTCTAAGTCTTATCACCCGAAATCCCATGTCCGGGTGTTTCCTTCCTTCTACTACTAACAATGTTGTCTCAGAAAAGAACACGTACTTCCCACCTGAACTGCAATTCTAAGCTCGCTTGCCCGGCTTATTGGCCTGTATCTAGAGAAAAGTCCCGTTAGGAAATAGACGCCAGCAGCGAGCAACAAACGTAAAAAAGAAGAAGCCCTTCTCGAACGCGTTGATGATGATGACGCTTTGGCTGACAAAGAAACGGGATACAAGACACTAGCTGATTGGCCCACCAATTGGGAAGCAGAGAAGATTCAAAATAAGGTATAAAAGAAAAGTGCATTCGCTCGCAGAGCATTCCAGTTCGAGACAGCAACACGTACGGACGTGTTTTTTGCTCGCGCATTTTTTCGAAGTGTTTTTTCTCGTTCTTTCGCTGTTTACGTTTTCGCTTGTCGCGTTGACGTTATTTTCTCCCGGACCCGTTATGGGAGACTCGGTGGCCGATTCGGTCGCTGGAAAAGTGCTTAAGCGCACTGCTCTTGGAGGCGCGGGTAACCCCTCCAAGCAGCTTTTGCAGAGCAACGTGTTCTCACCGTTGCCGCTTGATGACGCCGGCAATCCGCCGAAAAAGAGGAAGAAGCAGCAATCGCAGCTGCCGCAGGTGCAACCGGAGCGGAAGGAGAAGTGCCCGCCCGTGTTTGTGAAGGGCGATCCGCCGGATTTACGCCCAAAAATTCGCCAGCTGATCGCTAAGGGGCTGAAATGTACTTTTCGGCTCTGCAGCGAGGGCGTGAAAGTGATGCCGGCCAACAGGGACCATCATCAATCCGTCGTGGAGTTCCTCGAGGTCCACAAGTATGAGTACTACACTCATGACCACCCCGGCACGAAGCCGCTCAAGGCTTTGCTGCGAGGACTTCACGACATGAAGGAGGAAGAGCTCCAAGCAGAGCTTGAAAGTTGCGGACTGAAGCCAGTAGCCGTCCACAAGATCGCTCGTCACGACAAGGCGAGGAAATATCGCGACCAGCTTTACCTGATCCATCTGGAGCACGGCTCCACTACCTGGAAGGACCTGAAGCTGGTTGGCGTTATAAATTACACCGTCGTTGACTGGGAGCGATATCGGCCAGTGCACCGCGATGTCACGCAATGCACCAACTGCTTCAATTTCGGGCACGGCACCAGAAACTGCCGCATGAAGCCGCGCTGCAACAAGTGTAGCATACTGTGTCAACATAAAATTCAGTAAACATGTCATCTGTAAAACATCATCATAAAATAGAACACTTTATAACATCTTGCTAAAAACATGAAACATTCCCATAGCTTTTCAATCAACAGAATTCTCAGACCTTCTCACGGTTATAAAATCTTACTTGACATTTCATAACGACAAAAAGCAAACCAAATGCAAACACTTGAAAATTAATTATTGCTAACCTCTTCCAAATTTCTACCGAGACGATGACCCATGTCATCGACACCATACTTAAACCTAAACGTTCACCCTAGACAATCGATTACTGCGTTAGTGTAATTCGATCTCTTAGCCTACGACCAAGCGCATCGTTCCCACGATGCAAGTGACGAACGGTCGTTCATACACATACTTGTAACACAGAGCTAATCAACTCTGATTGGTTAATTCTACACACCGAAGGTTAACTCCAAGTACCGCCCTCTTTTCAATACAATCATTATAATTTTTCGGAAAAAACCTGTAACCAAAATGTAGAAAATAAAGGAATTCTAAAAACGACTATCGAACCGTGCACATCGTTTGTGAAAGAATTCCGCGACAAAGTAAACGATAGGAAGAACAGTAAATGGCGACCAGTTGACAGCTAAGCCTTTCGACTTAGAACCGCGACGTTAAGTGATCAATGAGAAAAAGTGAAATTCACATTGTAATCGCGCCGCACATAAACAGTGCTCTATGAGAAAAGTGAAACTAACATAGCGATCGCGCCGCACATAAACGGTGACCAATGATAAAAGTGACACGAAGAAAAAATATTCAAATTCCGTGCCCGGATGTTTAATGCAGTGTGCTTAATGCAAACACTCTCTGTACAGTGTTTATGGTCACATCGACGAAATGTTCGTCATAAAGGCACCTTACATGAATCATAATGAACAGTGACAGTGCACAGAGTTAAAATCTATAATAATATTTATGACTCGAGATATAGATTTTCGTGAAGATGGGGAAGCCGAACTCAAAACAAGTTCAAAATAGTGGAGATCCGCAAGTGAACATATTGAATAAATTGGACATTCACGATTCATTACACGAATCGCATGAAATAAAGTGGTTATTAATTTTGTTGGTGTGGTGTGTACAGCTAGTTATTACAATTTACCAGCTATTCAAGCGCCATTCGCGCGCGCAAACGCTGAAATTAGCTAAGTCAATTGCGAATTTACAGACAGTATAAAGTGGACTCGTATGCCATGTAAAAATCGCACAGTGAAGTGAATGAGCGGAAAGCGGAAAAAATCACCGAAGAACGTAAGACAAAGGACGACGAGAAAACGAACCCGGACCAAAAACATCAACAGGAAGACCCAGAGGAAGGCGTCACATTGGCATATGGCAAGCGGAGCAGCAATCCGGTGAGCAAGTTCCAATTGGAAATTCAATTTGCCTTTTATTATATTATATCATTGGTGTTTATAAAATTATAAAAATTGTAAAATTTGTCGATCATTTATTTATATTACTGGTGTTTGAAAATTCTTGAAAATGTCAATAATTTAATTATATCATCGGTGTTTGAAAATTATTGAAATTATCATTTTTCTTTATACATATATTGTCAATGTTAAAACAAAATTTATTCGAGATGGACAGTGATTGGCAGGATTTTTTAAAGTTATTGAGTGACATAGGTCAGGGTAAAGGAATCGGTGTTTTTGCGCCTAGTAAAACAAAGAATGAGGATCCAAAAACTTGGGAGGAAATGATAGAACGAATTAACGAATTGCCAGGAGATGAGCCAATTACTTGGCAACAGAATAAATAAAAAAAAAAATGAATGAATATTTAATTTTTTAATAATATAATTGAAATTTAAGATAAATGAGTGGAGAAATCGAAACCGAAATAGGAAATTTGATAGGAAAATTGCATAATATAAAAAGTAATTTGAAAAAGGCACCTTTCAGAAAGTACCTCAGATGTACTATTACAGAAAAAATTAAGTCAACAAAAATTATATATAACAGAATTATTCAAAAACTTCAAGACCACGAACTTATTCTTGATAATAAACATTTCGATTTTTTTATTAAAGCAGCTCGTCTGGAATACGACGAAATTATCTGTTTACTACAGGTAAAATTAAAAAGTTATTTGAAACCGTTATCTTTGAAATCAGTAGTTTATGTCATTATTTTCAGTAACAGATTGTCTAAAAATTCTACCAAAATAAATATGGCGTTAGACATAAAACTGCCTCGAACTAGCGTCCCTGATTCCAAACATATGATGGAAATCCAGGAGGTATGAAATCATTTACTGATGCAATAAGTTTAATTGAAACTATTGTATCGGCAGATCAACAAGTTGCTGCCATTCAGCTCATTTTAACTAAGCTGACTGGTAAAGCTAGGATTTATTCATAGTGGTTCCAGCAAACTATCAGGAAATTAGAAGTAAAATTACTGCTAATTGCACAGATAAAAGCAGTTCAGATTTAGCTCTAGCAAATCTGAAAATGTTAAACCTAGAAAAGGACAAGAAACATCAGGATTTACTAGGAAATAGACATACTTACGGATAAACTTAAACATGCTTACATTCGGGAAGAAGTTCCGAATGAAGTAGCAACAAAATTAGCAAATAAGGCTGCGATACAAACTTTGATAACTGCATCGCATAAACAAGAAACAAAATGCTTCTCAAGGTGGGAAAATTCGATACCCTTTCGGAAGCATTGAATATTGTTGTTGAAAATGAGAATTTCAACAATGAATCATCCGCATCAATGATGCAGATGAGGACATTTTTCCCTCAAACCAAACCAAATTATCAATCAAATTATCCAAATCGCAACCACGGCAACAGCACTAGAGGAAATTTCAGAAATTTCTCTCGTCAAAATCCACGTCAAACCAGGTCAAATTATACTCAACAAGCAGTAAACAGATATCCGAGATACAACTACCCGAACAATAACCTACAACGTCTAAGGCAACAAAATTGGATCCATCCAGGAAACAGAAGAATTTATCATATGAACGAGACACATGGTTCTAGTTCATTGCCTTCAAATCAGTCTGCACCGAACGGTACATCGTCCCAACCAGTAGGTCCAGTAGGTTTTATGCACAGTAATATGATGCCACCGCAACGGCAACAACAACAGCAAACACAACATGCACCATGCAATTTTTAGGGACACCATTCCAACAGTCCCCGTACTCACAATGAACCTGAACGCTTCAAATTTCATAGCGGTCAATGTTCAAATGACAAATGCTAGAAATACGATCATTATAGATTGCGGGGCGGACATTTCTATTTTCAAAATTAGTAATCTGAATCCCAATTATTTAATAAATCTAACGGACAAAATTAAACTAACAGGTATCACCGGCGATAAAATTGAAACCATCGCGTTGGCGGAAACTGAACTATATTTTGAAGGAGGATTGTGCATCAAGCATAAATTCCACCTAGTGAATAATGAATTCCCTATTATGACTGACGGCATTTTATGTCGTGATCTATTAAGTTTCACTAAATGCATACTTGATCATGACTCTTGGCTCCTTCAGTTTCGTGTAAATAACGAAGAGATAACAATACCGATTCATGATAATTTAAACAATGGCTTCATAATACCTAAAAGATGTGAAGTCGTCAGACGAATTGTAAATATTCCATGTACATACGATATGGTTGTACATTCACAGGAAATATTGCCAGAGCGTTTTCTGTGGAAATACCATTATATCATCTAATAATCCTTATGTTAAATTTATAAATACTACAGAGAACCCTGTACATATAATGTATTCACAATTTCACCCCGTTATAGAACCGCTAAATAATTTCTATATAATGAAAATTGCTAGTAGTAAAAATAAAGAAAATCGTCAATACGATATTCTTAATCAAATTAACTTCGATGGCATATCACCAGATGCTATGAAAGGTTTGAAGAACTTGATTGCAAAATATCAAGATATTTTTAGTTTACCTGATGATACTTTTAACATGTAACAATTTTATACTCAACAAATTCCTCTTCAAAACCACAGTCCTATTTATATTCCAAACTATAAAACTTACATGCTCAAACAGATGAAATTCAGAGACAGGTCGATAAATTACTGAATGACAATATTATCGAACATTCAGTATCCCCATATAATTCTTCCAATATTATTGGTACCAAAGAAATCTGATACCAATGACAAAGAAATGGCGTTTAGTTGTGGATTTCAGGCAACTAAACAAGAAAATTCTTGTTGATAAATTCCTCTCCCCAGGATTGATAATATTTTAGATCAATTGGGAAGAGCTAAATATTTTCCACATTAGATTTGATGTCCGGATTTCATAAAATTTCATTAGACAAGAATTCGAGAAATTTTACTGCATTCTCAACACAGTCTGGACATTATCATTTTACGCGTCTACCATTTGGATTGAATATAAGTCCAAATAGTTTCCAGCGTATGATGACAATTGCCATGGCTGGATTAACCCCCGAATTAGCTTTTATCTATATTGATGACATCATTGTGATTGGTTGTTCAGTCAATCATCATCTTATGAATCTTGCTAAAGTCTTCGACAGATTGAGATTTTATAATCTGAAACTCAATCTAAGTAAGTGCAAATTTTTTCAACCTGAAGTTACCTATCTAGGTCATAAGATAACCGATAAAGGTATACTACCTGATCCTTCTAAATTTGACACAATTAAAAATTATCCAGTTCCATCTAATGCTGATGAAACTAGACGATTTGTGGCTTTTTGCAATTATTACAGGAAATTTGTTCCAAATTTTGCAAAAATTGCAAGTCCTTTAAATAATTTACTCAAGAAAAATTCAAAATTTACTTGGACAGATGAATGTCAACATTCATTCAACATGTTACGTAATTATTTAATGTCACCAATGATTCTTCAATATCCCGATTTCAGTAGAGAGTTTATTTTAACGACAGACGCTTCAGATATTGCTTGTGGAGCAGTTTTGTCCCAAAAATTTGACAATAGCGACTTACCGATAGTATTTGCAAGCAAAACTTTTACAAAAGGCGAAAAGAATAAACCCGTAATTCTCAAGGAGCTGACAGCAATACATTGGGCTGTTAACTACTTTAAACCTTATTTATATGGTAAAAGTTCATTGTAAGAACAGACCACAGACCTTTAGTATTTTTGTTTGGAATGAAGAATCCAAAACTCAGAAACTAACAGATATGCGTTTAGGACTTGGAAGAATTTGACTTTGTTGTAGAATACATACAAGGCAAAGCAAATGTAATCGCAGACGCTTTGTCACGTATTGTTACAACGTCCGATGAATTGAAAAATATCAACATTCTGAAAATCAACACAAGAGCAATGACCCGTAAGCAAAATAAAATGTTAAGACCAGCCGAAACGACAAAAGTTGCTGTAAGTAAAGAGCCTGATCATCTACATACGTAACCGAAAACCCGAGCATTACTAATAAATTGAATAAGTTAGCAATTAGATATGATAACAATGTTCTTGAAATGATAATCTTATCAAAGAACAGAAAAAATGTATTGCATCAAGTGCAACAACAGTTTATAGCAAACGGAATTCAAACTTTAGAGTTTGCTCTTCTGAAGTTAGAAAAATATTATTCTCTATGAAAATTGAACAAATAGCATTGTCTTCGGATAGTGAACTATTCAAACTATGGCCAATAAATATATTCAAAAGAATTATGAATGAAAAAGTTAGACACGTGCAAATTGTAATTTTTACTCCACCAAAATTTATATCGGATGGAAAGATGATTAACGAACTAATGAGAAGCAATCATGAAACCCTTCTAGGAGGACATATAGGACAACATAAACTATACCTTAAGATAAGAGAAAATACAAATGGAAAGACATGAAAGGTTGTATAGCACAATTTGTTAAAAAATGTGAACTATGCAAAAGAAATAAAATTATTAAGCATACTAAAGAAAAGTTGGTTCTTACCACAACCCCTTCTAAACCTTTTGAAGTAATTTCAATTGATACAGTTGGACCCCTTCCATTATCCGGCAATAATAACAATCGATACATCGTTACAATCCAATGTGATTTAACGAAGTATGTAGTTTTAATACCTGCACATAGTAAAGAAGCTAATGTTATTGCAAAAGCATTAGTCGAAAATTTCATTCTAACATATGGAAATTTCCTTGAATTAAGGTCAGATCAAGGAACAGAATATAAAAATCAAACATTGGAGCAGATATGCAAAATTTTAGAAATAAAACAAAACTACTCAACAGCTTATCATCCACAAACCATAGGATCACTAGAGAGAAATCACAGATGTTTGAATGAATATCTGAGATCTTTCACCAATAGACATCATACGGATTGGGATAATTGGTTAAAATTTTACAGTTTTTCTTATAACACTACCCCACATTCTGATCATCAATTTACCCCATTCGAATTAGTCTTTGGCAAAAAGCACAGTTACCCAAACGAAATATACGAAAAGGAATAGAACCATTATACAACTATGATGACTATTATCATGAACTTAAATACAAAATTACAAAATCGAATGAAATTGCCAGAAGAAATCTAATTGGACAAAATGGACACGAACGAATCAAGCAAATCAAAACGTTAATCCAATGGGCTTAAGTATTGGTGACCTTTTGTATTTAACAGTAGGGGACAGGAAGAAACTCGATTCTTTTTACTCAGGTCCTTACAGAGTTATCAAAATAGATGATCCAAATTGTAAAATAAGACATCATTTGACAGCAAGTAATGATCTTATTACAGTCCATAAAAATAGACTCATTAAAGCATAAAAAAAAAAAAAGTAACATTTGATACAATTTTACTTACAATTTTGTACTTATACATTTATAAAAAAAAACAATACCAACATAGAACTAATTTAGACTCAAGTACCGAGCCTAACTCCCATAAAAAAAATAATAATGAAAAAAAAAATCAAATGGGATAGGTGAAAATTCTTAGTCTTGCACTAAGAAGTGCGAAATTCGGTTAGGATCAAAAATTAGATTTTTTTTTCTATGCTCTTAAAAATTTTGTGAACGGTATTTGGAGAATAACTATTACGGAATGATTTTATTCCATTACATGATTCTCCCAAAAGGGGAAGGTGTAGCATACTGTGTCAACATAACATTCAGTAAACATGTCATCTGTAAAACATCATCATAAAATAGAACACTTTATAACATCTTGCTAAAAACATGAAACATTCCAATAGCTTTTCAATCAACAGAATTCTCATACCTTCTCACGGTTATAAAATCTTACTTGACATGTCATAACGACAAAAAGCAAACCAAATGCAAACACTTGAAAATTAATTGTGGCTAGCCTCTTCCAAATTGCTACCGGGACGATGACCCATGTCATCGACAATTCATACTTAAACCTAAACGTTCACCCTAGACAATCGATTACTGCGTTAGTGTAATTCGATCTCTTAGCCTACGACCAAGCGCATCGTTCCCACGATGCAAGTGACGAACGGTCGTTCATACACATACTTGTAACACAGAGCTAATCAACTCTGATTGGTTAATTCTACACACCGAAGGTTAACTCCAAGTACCGCCCTCTTTCAATACAATCATTATAATTTTTCGAAAAACAACTCTCACATCCATATCACACGTGGTGTGGCTGCACAAAGAGAATGCGTTGCTGGCAGAGATTTCAATTAGATTTCGAGCTTCATTATTTTCGGTTGGCCAAACAAGCCAAGCAGCGCACCCCAGGCCGAGATATGCCACAAGTCTGTGCGGCAGCAAGGATAGAAGAAGGTGCCCATACTTGGACCCCGGTCAGCCGGCCCGCCAGTGCAGTGGCAAACCGGAACCAAAACCGAAGCCGGCCATCATCATCCGCGCAAAAGTCAACTTCGTAGTACCCCGGAATTCGGGCCGTTGTTGTCAGTAGTCGGTGGTGGTGATCGTTGCAAACCAGACGGAACTTCAGCGGTGGAAAAGAACAGCAAACAGGAAAGAAGGTCAATCCGGTCGAGACAGTATTTAATTTGGTGCTGGGAGGACATATTCCCATCAGTAGAATCGTTTCCATTAATTTCATTTTCAGTTTCATCGCTTAAATTGGGCACGTTGCCACCGATGCGCGCTTGTCATTGCAGGTCTTTGGATGGACTAAATTGGTGACAGGGGAGACAAGTGATTCTGACTGCAATTGAATCATTTTGCAAGGTGAACGGAGTTTTGTTTAGGGGGAAGTTTTCATAATGACCGGCATTAACATTTCGATTACAGCTTTATGATATTGGTTTATGTTTTATTTTAACTTTCTGTTATATGGATCTTTTTATTGACTCACGAGGCACACTCACTATGGCCATTATTAGTCAGTTTCATTTTGGTTTCAAACACCACCAATAAACAACATTATTCTCAAAATTTGCAGCTCGATCTGAGTGTATATTAGCAGACAAAATTTGATTATTCAATTCAATTAGTGTAATGACTGTAAATTCGAAAATCAATAAAGCAACATTCTTTTGTCATAATAACTGTTCTATATTAAAACGTCATCTGAAGGGCATGGTTTGATACGGAGAAGCTATGGCAAAATCTCCTTTCAAGTCAAAATCGGGTTTTAGATCATGTATGACAATGCGTGTCTAATTTTGTAATAAATATTCACCAGTCCAAGTCTGGCGATCTAGATTATCACATACCTACGTTCAATAGTAATACTCCGCTCAGGAAAAGTAGAGGCACAAAGGTCCCCAAAATTTATTTCATATCGATTTAATTAAAATATATAACTACGACATTGGCACGGCAAATGCTGGGTAAAGCGTATTGTTACTTCGCGTACCTGAAGAGATAAAATAGACCCATCTCGTGGTCCTTGCCTCTTACCCGACAACTCCTATCCCTACCTTCCTGTGGTGCTGGCGGGATACGAGCAATAAGAGGCAAGCAACCAACCCGGTGAACTTGGTCGTATGCTGACAGGGAAGGGGTTTGCTCCTCTCCGGAGGTACAAATCTTATTGAGCGTCAGGCCCTGCCAAAGCCAGCCAAAATCACGCATCAGACAATCAGTACGAACCGGAACCATCAGCAAGACCACTGCGACGAAAGGACTAGCGATTGGAAACTCGGTTCGTGGAACTGCAAATCTGATCACTTCATCAGGAGCACGCATACTCGCCGATGTGCTCAGGACCGTGGATTCGGCATCGTAGCGCACAGGAGCTTTGTTGGAAGGATCAATGGTGCACGATATCCGTTATCAACAATGTTCGGTACCGACGACCGCCGCGCCTTGATTTTGAAGCAACCTGATGTCGCCACTGCATACGCGCAGCATCCTGAGGCAGCGTTGCCAGAAGAGGGTAAGCTCGATGGGCCCCTCTTGAGGACTGCTGGAATACAGTCAAAGCAGCCATTAACGACAGCGGAGAACAACGTCGGTATATGGGTCGAAGTCGACGGAACGATTGGTTCGACGAAGAGTGCAGACAGATTCTGGAGAAGGACGGCGCGGCGGTCGCGCGCAACAAGGTACCCGGCAGAACGTGGAACGTTATAGACGGAAGCGGAACAGACCCGCCTTTTCAGGAGAAGAAACGCCGCCTGGAAGAAGCGGAGTGCGAGGAGATGGAACAGCTTTGCCGTTCTCAAAACACGCAAGTTCTTCAGAAGCTCAACGCATCCCGCAAAGGCTTCGTGCCGCGAGCCGAAATGTGCCGGGATAAGGATGGGACATCTTGACGGACGAACGTGTGGTGATCGAAAGGTGGAAGCAGCACTACGAGACATCAGAATGGCGCTGAGAGTACAGGCGAGTGAAAGTCAAGGCAGCGAGGAAGAGCTACGTAATTCATGGACGATGGAAGCCAACCAGCCCCATCAGGGAGAGTTAAGGATGCCATCCAACGGCTAAAGACCAATAAATCAGCTGGTAAGGATTGTATCGGGCTGAACTCATCAAGATGGGCCCGGAAAACCCACTTGCCTGCACAAATTGATAGTCAGAATCGAAACTAACAGCTACCGGAGGAGTGGAAGGAAGGGTTCTATGCCCCATCTACAAGAAAGGTGACAAGCTGGAGTGCGAGAACTTTCGAGCGATCACCTCTAATGCCGCCTACAAAGTGATATACCAGATCATCTTCTCGTCTGTCACCATTAGCGAAATTCGTGGGAAGTTATCAAGCCGGCTTCGTTGACGGCCGCTCGACAACGGACCAGATGTTTACCTACGCAAATCCTTCAAAATCCGTGAATACCAGGTAACGCATCATCTGTTCGTTGATTTCAAGCGGCATACGACGTATAGACCGCGTAGAGCTATGGAAAATTATGGACGAACAGCTTCCTGGGAAGCTTACGAACTGATCAAAGCAGTGGATGGTGTGCAAAACTGTGTGAATATTTCGGGCGAACACTCCAGTTCGTTCGAATCGCCGAGACTACGACGCTGATGGACTTTCGTGCCTGTTGTTCAAAATTGCGCTAGAAGGTGTCATGCGGAGAGCCGGGTGTAACAGCCGGGTACGATTTTCAACAGATCCAGTCAATTTATTTGCTTCGCGGATGACATGGACATTGTCGGCCGAACATTTGCAAAGGTGGCAGAACTGTACACCCGCCTGAAACGTGAAGCAGCAAAGTTGGACTGGTGGTAGATGCGTTGAAGACAAAGTGCGGTGGAAATTATTCTTCTAAAAAATTGTTCGGTTGTATAGCAATTCGGGCGTATGATCCATTCGGTCAAATGATATTTTCGGGCGTTTGGTATTTTCGGGCGAATGGGATTCGGACATGTGTGAGATTCGGGCGTTTGTCATTCGGTGAATTTATGTCATTTGGGCATTTGGATAGAATGTATGCAGCACATCGCCTGCCAGGTTATACAAATGGGATCCAGAAGCGTTCCAGAAGTTTCGGATATCTTCCGATCCGCACCAAGCGCCTATAAAAAGTCAAATTTTACGCACAAAATAACGCCTAGCGATTCTTATCATTGACAAGTCGTATCAAACATTTCTTGGCGCAATAATCATGGTCATTTTTAACAAATAAATATGAAAGATAAAAATAATGCTTTGGGATCTCTTCACGAGCAAGTATAACAAAAAAATGTGTACAAACCTAGAAACGAGTAATTAAAAATCCGGGAAAAATTAAAATGTTATTTAATTTCGTCAAATTTCAAACAATTTTCATGACTTTCCAATTACTTTGAAAATGATACTTTGAGATTTTTGCTATTCACTGTCTTTCTGTAACCTCTGGAAGTCCCAGAAATGACACTAACCAATCCGTTTGCATTGGCGTAAATAAGAGGCCTGGCCCTCCCAGACCCACTGGGGCTTCCTCCAGAAAATGAAAATCGATTTCCAAAATAGTCAATTTTATATACCACAAACATATTTTCTCAATCCTCATTGCATTATACGTCTTCTTCGATCAATTTTTGGCACAGTTTTGAATTTGTCGTTGCAAAATGATAAGTCCAAGTTTATATTTCAGATTTTAATGCCAATCACTTTCTTGTCATTAGGTAATCAAGTGATTGCAAAGCGGTAACATTCTGGGTAATTGATTATACCTAGTTTAAAAACGAGTTTGTTTGAAAAATATACATTCCTGTTCTGACACCAACGACGGTTAGATTTAAACGAAGCAGGAACATTTTGTACTAGAATTTAATAAATATGATAATACTTCTCTGTCTACTACTACTTTTTCAATTTTATTAATGGGCCCATTGGCGTAACTTGGGGCTATAGCTCACCTAGGATCCAAATAGCCCCTAGAATTTTACTTTGCATAAGTATTGCACATATCTAGCTGGATCGCTTAACTACAGATAATGAATATTATTCATCTTCCTCTTTTCAAATCGTTGAATCTTTTATCAGGTTTTGAATTTCGAATAATTCAGGACCACTTTGCGATTACAAATTCCTGCTAAAACTTTTTTTTGCGAAAACCACAGGGTTTGAATCAAGAAGAATGACAAAACCATTACTTGTCTGTATATAAATGGTTGCATACCGTGAGAGACGTTTTCGGAATCTGTTACGATAATTAACTGACTCAGGACTACACCTCATGATGAAGCCGTATCAAAATTATATCAACATATTTATTATGTTTTAATACTTTAACAAAATTTGAGAATTCGATGCCGGATGTTGTTAAAATTTCTAAATTTATATAAAAAATATACTTTGAACAAAAGTTTTCAAATTATGTTACATTTTTTTCACAAAGATAAATATTCTGAAATTTAGAATCAGATACATAATATATTGTTTACTGTGTAGTTGAAAATTTTACAGTATAATAGGTCTCAGGTTGATCATCATCATAATTTTGTGTAATTGTCTGAACATGATTATTTTTCAAGAGCATGAAACTAAGCCTTTGCCAATTTGGCAATCTTTTATATCAAATGGATGATCTCTATTTGGCGAGACTTCAGTATGCTAAGTGACTGAATAATTTCAAACAAATCCTGATTTTATAAAAATTTCTAATGAGCAATATTTTCAAATTTTCAGTTTTAGTTTTCAGAAAACAATTGTGATCTCGCTTTCTAAAAAGAGCCTTTTTCGACAAAGTTTTGGCAAATCCTTCGGATTTTAAAGATAAGTAATTAAAATTTAAATGAGAAAGAACTTGGAATGCTGTTGGATGGATTATAAAAACTCATTTTGCTTTGCTAAGGCTCCATGTTTTCCCACGTTTCTATTTTATAGGCTGAGTGTCGTGGACATAGTTTATATTTTCAAGTCCAATAGATGTTTTGTACGTTAATAGGTCAATGTTTGTTTGGTCGAACGAAATATATATTAGTTGTTTTGAGTATTGAGCGAAAACGTTAAATTAATTGTTTTAAGTGAAAAGTACAAAATTAAAAAAAAGTAGGCCTAGGTTTTCCATTAGTTACGCCAATGAATGGGCCGCTATCTTTTCGTTCTATTTATTCTTGTCCTAGCCGCAAGTCGAGCACATCTGTATGGGATCCATATACATATGCTCGACTACAATTAGCAACGATGACTCTGGACAAAATTTAAACCAAATCTGTCAACGTTTGGGTGGTGCTAAACTCGTTGGAAGTTTATATACAGGAATGTTGAAAAACATCCAAACACAGTAATTCGCTGATAGACGGCACAATCTACGATGAAGAACATACTCATTCAGATATAGAAGAAGTCTATACAGAATGTTATGCTGAAAACCGCAAGAAGATTGCGACCAGCACACTGTTGCTCAAAAGTTTATGACCCATATGCACAAGTTTAGTCACATTTGAGATGCTACGACCAAATCTGGTTGAGTTTATTAGGCAAAGATATTGTCATGATATTGAATAAGAGGGCGGCCCATCAAAAAATTGAAAAGTGTTTTTGAGCCATACTGTCTACACTATTTGGTTCCTATACACAGACCGCATCGTGCTTTCATCTGTTCTTTCTCTCTTTGCGGAAGGAAGTTTTAATACTACCCGAAGCTATTTTAATTTCAACAGTGCTTCTCAGCGCTATTTGTACCTAGATCCGTTATCGCTTGCAGGACCCGTGCCTTCGTTTTACGTTGGACCCGTTTGTGAAGTAAAATTACAAGCGGTGGTAATCCCTAGGGACACCGTTCTGGAAAAAAACCAGAAGGGTCACGTCTCCACGCTCAGCAATGAGTATTAACAAAACAAGAGGAAGGGAGTCTCTGAATTCTCACTTCCTTTAAAGAAACAAGGTTTCAAGACCGTCCTGCCTAAGCGCGGAAAAATGAAGAAGCTGGAGACTTCAGATATTCCTTCTAAATCTAATTTGACATTGTTTCTTCCCTATCGAACTTAGCAATCAGTTCGAATTGATTAATGTGAAATTGCAAATCAGATCTACCTTTAGCCCAGGTGATTCGATTCATGCGAAGAAACAAAGAGATTCCGCCAATTGTGTATCTGTTGCCGAGTTTTCGGGCTTTCGGAATGAAATCTTGAGTAACCTTCAGGGGATCAAGGTTTCATTTCAAGTTAAAGAAGGTGACTGCCACGTTTTCGGGATCCTGTATCGTCAAACGTCTTCTTCAGTATTTAACTGAAGCGCCATAAATTCTTCACATACGACGACAAAACTGAGCGATTGTTCAAAGTCGTCTTGAAAGGTCTCCCAGTGATGACAAATCACCGGATGAGATTAAATTTAAATTTCTCAATTACTTGGATTTTCACCAGTCCAAGTAATTAAGATGAAATCCTCTGGTACTTCCCAGAGGGCATTTCTCAAGAATTTTATTTAGTTCATTTTAACAAAAGTGAACTAAATAATATGAAAAGATTTTAAAAGGCCTGCTTATATACATGGGAACATTTCCACAGGCGAACCAAAACCACCCAGTGCTGTAATGCCAAAGTGGGGTCATGGAACCAAACATTTCACATAGATGCTAAACGCATGATTTGTGGTGGAACCTCTCACGCCAAGGACGCATGTCCTGTGAGAAAGATTCAATAAATTTAGTGCGCAAATTGGCAATCATAAATCCAATTTCTGGAATGCCCTTCACGCAAAAAGTTTTGAATTCACCAATCGGATCCCAGTGAGGGTAGAAACCGTTACCAGTCGAGCAATTCATACCCACCACAATTCAAAAACCGCTCGTCAGGTAGCAAGCACTTCAGTAAATTCCAATTTTCCAATGTACCTACGTATGCAAATATCGCTGCTGATGAAAAAATTCTCTTCTCAAAATGAGGTTTATACCCATGTCCCAACGGAAAATAACGGTCATGTTGCCGATTCAGGTAGCATGACTGCTTCGTGATTTTTAACTGAACAATTGCATCACAAGTTGATGCAATGTTCAGCTATCCATTCCTAAAGCTGTTCAGGTTGGTATAAAGTACACACAAAATTCACTTGTCATAAGACGAGTTAGTACAATCCATTAATTCCACCACTTAATTGTATTTTGACAGATACGTATTTCGACCTCAAATGTAAGGCGTCTTCAGTTGTCGTCTTGACTCGACTCTCAACATAATTTTCTTAACACAAAATTGTTATCGGACTCCGTTTCAATGGATTCAAATAATTTGTGAAAGTTCTAAATTGCAATGCCCGCTCTCTAAAGGAAGGAAGAATTATTCAACTATCGAGTTCATAATGTCATATTGCCATTATAACAGAAACTTATTTAAACCAGGACTCTCCATTAAAAGAGATCCAAATTATTTTATCTACAGAAATGATCGTCTTGACAGCGCCTGTGGTGGGGTCGCCATTGTCATCACAGATATCAACCATAAATTATTTTCTTCGTTCGAAACCAAAGTTTTGAAACCTTGGGAGTTTCTGTTGAACAAATTTTGGACAATTTCTTCGCAGCCTCTTGCCTTTTCGTGCAATGGGCAGCAAAAGAATTTTGAAACTGATCTTCAAGTTCTGACTAACAAATCAAAATTCTTCGTAATTGGTGACTTCATGCCAAACACCATGGAATAATGCTCAAAGCAATTCAATGGTAAAATTTTATTTGAAGATTGTTCTGCGGGATATTATACTATTCAATATCCCAATGGACCAACATGTTTTCTTCCAGTCGAAATCCTTCTCAATTGATTTGTTTTAACGGATTCAAGTCAGCTGTGTGGCCAATTGGTAACTCATGCGAGCTTTGACTCTAATCACCTTCCTGTGACGTTTGAAATCTCACAGGAAGCCATTTATAATCAATCAGCTCTACAATTATCAGACTGATTGGGATTTATAAAACGTATATCGATAGGAATTTTGATGTTGATATTCCTCTCGATACCAAAAGTGATTGATAATGCTCTCGTACCTTTCACAAATTTAATTGTCGAAGCCAGAGGCATTGCAATTCGAAATGTGAAGTTAATTCAACTCCATTATTGACGACGATCTTCAGCTACTGATCCGTCTAAAAATGTGAGGCGAAGGCGCGTTGAAGATTATTTGGCGAGATTTGCAAAAATGAAATTAAAAACGTTTCGCTATTCTGAAATACCAACTTTGAGAATAATGTCTCGAAGTTGGATCCCAGTTCGAAACCCTTTTGAAATTAACAAATCTTAAAAACCTCAAAGCCAATTCCAGCGCTTAAAGAAAATAAAATTTTATTAACAAATGGCGAAAAGCTCAAAACTTCTCAGCAGTTCGAGAGTGCCCATAATTTTAGTCTGGGTCTCACTAGTCCATGAGGATCAGGTTACACGGCTTCGAAGACATTCTCAATCAAGAGAATATTTTTGACCCTTCGTTGGGAACTAATTTGGATTAAGTGAGATCTATTACTAGAAAATTTAAAAATATAGAAAGCCCCGGTGATGATGGTATTTTCTACATACTATCAAAAACCGTCAACGATACAGCTCTTGAAGGAAGTAAAACGCTCATGTCGACGGACAAGCGAGCGTGGGCGAGCTCTCTGAGCCGAAGGAAGAGAGCCGCCGCAACCGGGACATACGCCTCCTCTACGATATCTCACGACGCAAGCGGGGCGAAGATAGATGCAACGATGCCTGTGAAAGACGCGAATGATCGGTTATTGACCGACCGACCAGCTGAAACGCTGGTTCGAGCACTTCGAACAACTTTTCAAGTGCCAGCCAGGCCATCACCACTTCGGCATGATCTGCCGGATCCGCGTATAACCGCGTCAATACCGAGCTCCATCACTGCTAGAATTCAAACAGCCATTCAAAGCATGAAATCGAATAAAGCCCCAGGGTCGACCGCATATCAGAGATGCTAAAGCTGACCCATGACATCCTCAACTACGCATCGTTTTTCGTAATATCTGGGACACCGCAACTTTCCCCGTCGACTGGATAAGGTATCTTAGTGAAGGTGCCCAGGGTGACCTGACTGTATGCGATAACTGGCGAGGCATTATGTTGCTGTGTACCGTTCTCAAAGTTCTGTGCAAAATTATCCTAGCTCAGTTCAGGAGAAGATCGATGCGACTCTCCGGCGACAAAAGCCGGATTCCGTGCCGGAAGATCCTGTTGGACCATATTGTCAGCTCCGCATCATTTGGAGCAGGTCAACGAATTCAGAGTCCCTTTACTTGGTATTCATTGACTAACTTTCGACCATCTCAATCACGAGAATATGTGGGGCGCCCTGAGACGCAAGGGGTTCCTGAGAAAATCATCGGCCTCATCGAAGCACAGTACGAGGCCTTTCGTGTGAGTGCTGCAAATGGGTCCTGTCCGACCCTATCCGGGTCGTACTGGTGTGAGGCAAGGATGTATTCTATCTGTACTGTTCCTCATCTATCGATGAGATTCTGGTAGATACGATTGACCGTGAACCAAACCGCGGGCTGTTATGGCAGCTATAACCATGGAGCACCTAAACGACTTCGAATTGGCGGATGACGTTGCACTACTCGCGCAACGGCCTCTGATATGCAGAGTAAGCTCAACGACCTTGCCGATCGCTCCTCCTCGCAGGTTTAGTCATCAACGTCAACAAAACCAAATCGTTGGATGTAAACACGGTGACTCCTTCCAGTTTCACGTAGCCGGGCAACCAGTGGAGAATGTTGAAAGCTTCCAATATCTTGGTAGCCAAATGGCGTAAGACGCGACCTAGATCGACATGGCGCACAGATCAAAGCAATGCGTAATTACTGAAATTTAGAACTCAGACAGCTTACAATCATTTCTCACAATAAATATATATAGCTCCTGTTGAAAACCGAAATCATTCCACGTCGAGCATCCGTGCAGAGACGGTTTAGTCCGCGTACAGTCTGCTTCTCATTCGGTTTTTTCCTGAAGTACAGGTAGTGGTTTTTCCGAAAGTGTTTGAAGCATATTTGAGTGGAAGTGTGCTTAGCTGTGGCAGTTAAGTAGCCATTTCGTTGGTTTTGCAACTACGCAAAACTTTGCAGTTTATTCTGTCCATCAGAGCGCAGGCATCATCGTCCCATGACAGTCATCATCCATCGTGCGTCTCCACCACAGACGCCGCCGTCCTGCCACCATCAATCCACCCAGTTGCAGTGTTGGGTGCGCGAGAACACCAACAATAGCGTGGTTCGCTTGACCGCACCACCGGCGAGTGTCCATTGAGCTAGTGTGTGCTGCCAGAACTGTTAGCCGGCAACACAGCAGTGTGAACCGAAGTATTTATTGGAGCCCTCTCATTGTTCCCTCTCTTCTCCATCTTATTGGAATAGTTTTTCTTTCTTTTACTCGTCTTCCCTCTGTCCCAAATCATTATTTTGTTTGTGTGTGTGTTTTTCTGCCCTTGTGATAATTGTTTAGTTTTAAAGGAGTGTGCCTCGCTGCAGCGGCGCTTTTCGTGTCCGCAATAGGCGAAGTTGGCGGGGTACTTCGTATTCCATGTCAGATGTTTCGTTGCATTCGGGTTCCAAACCAAAATGAAATGGACACCAGCAACAAAATTTCCTCTGAGCCCCCGTCCCAGGTCTACCCTCACGACTCTAGTGGGCCGTATTTTGTTTTTCTTTCGCCAAAGGCAAACGTTTGAATATCAGCCAGATTAGCAAAGATCTGGAAAAGCGATTTTCGTCTGTCACGACCATTGACATGGTTGGGTCCAGTAACTCGTGTCACGGTCAGTGATCGCAAACAGGCCAACGAGATTGCCACCTGTGAGCTTTTCACTCTCGTTGGGTGTTTTACCGTCAGCGTTTGGGAGATCGCGGGTGGTGACGGAGGAAGTATGACTGCGACGATTTGCGGTTTCGGTCGTTCAAGAACGTTTCTTTGCCTCCTGTTGCGATACTGGATTGCAAACAAATGATTGGTGTCGCAGGAGGAGAAACGTCTGACTCTTTCGTCGTCACTTCGGGTCCGCACTGACTACGTAGTGATTGGCAAACTTCGTCTACCTGTTCGCTTAGTACGAAGGTGATGTTGTAATTGCAAGCACGGGCCACACCGCTCAGCTGTTGCAATAAACCTCGCTGTGCATCATGCGGAGAGAAGCATGTGGAGGGGCGTGCAAGACGGCACCGAAATGTGTCTTGTAACGAAAGCCCTCCACATGCTCTTGAAGCTACAACGTACATACAGCGAATCCACCAGAAGCGTCTCTTCAGCAACGTTCTCGCGAAGTTACGCCGAAATGTTGAGAAGGCCGCTCCTCCACTCGTTTCTGACACCATCTACTCGTCTCTTCCTTTGGACGATCAAGGTAGCTCTGACTCCGAGGTTGGAAATGGGGTTCCTTTGTTTCAATGGCTCACAGGAAGAGAATAAAACAGAGCCAGCGACCCTCGAAAAAGCCTAGAAACAGCCTCAAGTGAGCCCCAATCCAACATGGTCAAATTCAAAGCAGGGTAGTGTCTCCTCAACTCACTGATGCTTCGGCCGTGAAGAACATGGTCAAAACTGTTCTTCCTATTCGACTCCTCTCCTGAAGCAGCTGGCTTCGAAAATGCCCCTCCTCGAGTCATTTGCTTTCCTTCGATGGCTAACTTAGTCAATAAGGGTAACATGATTTCGATTCTGATGGAACTGTCAAGTATTCTTCCAAAATTAGATATTTTAAATTTTAGTTAATAAATTCAATGCGATGCTTTTGCTTTATGTGAAACAGCTAACACCAGATGTGAACTCTTCCTTTGATTTCCAATACATGTCGCATCGGGCAAATCGATATGGAGGAGTGCTTTTAGGGATCAAAAACAGCACTCCTTCTATGATCGATCTTGCGCCGATGTCTGGCACCGAAGCTGTCGCATGTCAGGTGACTATTCGAGAAAAGACCTCAGTATCGCCTCGATATATCTTCCTCCAAACACCGCGATATCTCGAAGAGATCTCTCGCACATCTGCTCGGTTATGCTGATTTCAGAGTTTAACTCCCACGGAACAGGCTAGGAACTGTACGACGACAACCGTTCACAATGATATACGACCTCTGCGACGCAATATGTCAATTTGAATACAGGAGAGTTACGATGGCCCCTCCAGCAAAGAGTAGCCTCTAGATCTTTCCATTTGTTCGAGCTCATTATCGTTGGACTGTCTTGGAAGGTGGTCCAAGATCCCCATGGTAGTGATCATTTGCCGATCGAAGTTTCGATTTCAATGGACAAAGCAATCTGCTTCCATCGATCTTTGCTGACCTCTGGGGGCAAATATGCGGACGCCATCAGCGATGGCATACGGTCGATAGAAGCACTTCCCGCGGGGAAATTACAATTTCTCGGTTGATTCTGAAAGCGCTCTTCAGGCCGTCGGCCGGTGCCAGGAGTTTCGTTCATAGGAACCTACAGTCCGTGGTGGGACATCGAGTGTACGCAACTATCGTGAGAAATCCGCCGCGTTCAAAGAATTTCGAAACACAGGGCGATCGTTCTTCACAAACGATACACCGCGCTGGAAATCAGTTCAAGAAACTGGTCAAAGTGAAAAGCGCGAATATTGGCGCACTTTTGTTGAAGGTTTATCGCGCGAGACTTCAATGAGAACTCTGGACCGTCGGGAGGAGAATGTGCAATGCATCGCCCGTTAATGAAGAACGTGAAAGTTCATCGCGGTGGATCTTGACTTCGCAAAGAAAGTTTGTCCAGTTCGGTACCGGTGAGGCAAAGAGCTACGTGATGCTTTTGCAGACAGGGATGATATGGATCGTCCATTTTCGATGATTGAATTCTCACTTGCTCTCCTTTCGTAACAATTCCGCTCCAGGGATGGATAGAATCAGGTTCAATTTGCTCAAAACCTCCCATACATCGCGAAGAGGCGCTTATTGAACTTGTTCAATCAGTTCTGAGTGCAACATTGTTCCGGATGATTGGAGGGAAGTGAGGGTGATAGCCATCAGAAGCCCGGAAAACCCGCGTCAGTTGAACTCGTATCGCCCCATCGCGATGCTGTCATTCTTCGGCTGTTGGAAGATGATTCTCTTCCGCTGACAAATGGGTTGAATCAGATAGTTTGTTGTCAGATACAATTTGGTTTCCGCAGGGGCAGGAACGAACGACTGTCTTGCGTTGCTTTCTTCAGAATTCAGCTTACTTTCGCTAAAAAGAGCAAATGGGCTCGTGTTTTGGGACTAGGGGGCATTTGGTTTGCGTCGATGTTTATCTGACAAACTCCACGAGTGTGGACTTTCCAATTTGAACACTATTTGTACAATTTGTTGTCAGAAGCGTATGAGTTTTCTCATGGTGACTCGCACTTCACGAATTAGCTATGGGTCTCCCCGGGCTCATGTTTGAGCCCCCTGCTTTACAATTTTACGTCAGAGACATTGATGAATGTCTCATGCCAAATGCTCGTTGAGACACTTGCAGATGATTGTGTTGTATCCGTTTCGGGCCAACATCGGTTGATCTGCAGGACCATGCAAGATACTTTGGACAATTTGTCTACTTGGGCTACGAAGCTGGGTATCAATTCTCTCCAGGCTGAGATGGTTGTCTTTCAAAAACATAACCGGCAAAGTTCCGCTCCAACTGATGGTGTAAGACAATCTCTAGCATATCTTCTAAATACCTCGGGGTCTGGTTCGACTCGAAATGTCCTTCAGGAAGCACATTGTGTATCTGACACAAAAATGCCAGAAACGGATCAACTTCATGCGATCAATAACCGGAACATGGTGGAGCGCATCCCGAAGATCTTATGACGTTGTATAGAACAACCATTTTGTCGGTCCTCGAATACGGTATTTCTGCTTCCAGTCCGCGGCTACACACATGCTGGCTTCAAAGGATTCAGTACCGCTGTCTCGTATCGCGTTAGGATGTATGAATTCGCACATACAATGAGCTTGGAAGTACTTGCGGAGTACTGCCACTAACAGATCTGTTTTATCGCTCGGTTCCTCATCCGCTGTGAGGTTCTCAATCCTGGTCATTGATAACTTCGAAGCTGCTCGAACAAACCCTCAATCTCGATTCATGAGTATTTACCACTGGTACATAACGCTGGAGTGAAGCCTTCTTCGGTAGTATAATCATGCTAACTTCTTAGACTCTACAGTTCCTCTGTTACAGTCTGTCCATGAGCAGGAGGTTCATGGAATACCAACTTTCTGTGTGGAGGTCTCCTCCATTATTTGCAACAAATACAGGCACGCCAGTGAGGAAAGTTTTTACAGACGGGTCAAAATTGATGACTCCACTGGTTTCGGTGTTTTCAACGTTTTATAGCGCCACTTTAAGCTCAAGAGCCTTGTTCGTGTATACTGCTGAGCTAGCAGCTATACCCTATTCACTCGAGCAAATCGATCCCTACCTCCTGACCACTTTTTCATCTTCACCGACAGTCTAAGTTCCTTGGGCTGTTCGGTCAATGAAACCAGTTAAGCACTCAGCGTATCTTCTAAATGGATACGGAAGCCTTAGTGCCTTATCAACGTCTTACACAATCACCGGCTTGGGTCCTTCTCATTGCTCGATCGGAAATGAGAAAGCGGACTCTTTGGCTAAGGTGGGCGCTATGGAAGGTGATATTTACGATCGGAAATCACCTTCGATGATTTCACATTAGTTCGTCAGAAACCTTGAACAGCTGGCACAGAAATGGACAAATGGGAGTTGGGTAGATGGCTGTTTCAATTCGCCCGGGTTTCAAAGCGTCCATGGTTCAAAAATTGAATATGGGACGAGACTTCATTCGAACCATGTGTCGTCTAATGTCCAATCACTACACTTTAAATGCATCTTTTTCAGGGTGGGGCTCTCGGAAGGAAATCTCTGTGTTTGCGAGGATTATCAGGACATCAATCATGTCTTGTGGGCGTGCAGGAACATCGTGCTGAATCGCCTAACTGAACATCTCGGGTCCGAGAAAACAACAAAAAGCCTATAGGGAAGTGTTGTCGGCCTTGATCTCGAGTACATGTCCCTGGCATCAATTTTGAAGTTGCTGATGTAAACTGTCATTGTCTGCCCATTCCATGTCTTCGTACCCATATCGAATGTCTTCCTCTTGTTGTACATTTCCTGTCTGTCGTTAATCCTTCCGTATGTCTTCCTCTCGTCGTTGTCTCCCAAAAAAAGTTTTTTGTCCTTACAGATGTAAAATGCGAGGAATTGAACTTTGTGAACATCAGCATAGTAATTACTTAAGCACCCTAAAATCCTTTCCTTTCCTACTGTAGTATTCTCGGACTAAACCGCGAGGTCTTTCAGTTTCCCCAAAACTAACACTATGTATAAGAATCAAAGAAATGTATTTTAAACTTGATTTCGGCTCCGTAACGCTTCACGGCAAATGAGCCTTCAAATAAACGAAAGATCAAAAAAAAAACCGAAATCATCTTTGTTTTACCTTTATTGAGTAAGGATTTTCCTGAACTTTTCAAGTCACTATTTTTCATTCAAAATATTTTTATGTATATGGAGCGTGAAAATAATCGAATCCTTTCCCGTTAGCCCTTACTAATTGTGCACGGGCCTCGCAACGTTAAAGTGCTCTAAAAATTCGGAACATCTTACAATTGGCATACAATTGTGAAGAAAATACAGTCTCTCAAACTTCCACCCATATCCATATAACAGACATAAAGCCAGCAATTCAAGTTATATATTTGGTTTTGATCAGACTTATAAGCTGCCAAGTTTCGTAGAGAGTCCTGTATAAAACCCATATAATAACACTCGAAGAAGACCTGCATAGGAATTACGAAGCTTGAAACTACTAACTACTATGGATGAAACTAAATTTTCAGCACAAATTGTTTGACCCGGAAGTTTTCATTTCGCTTTCAGTCGAAAAGTAAGAAAAAAAACATTAACGAGTTTTTTCTATGTCGTGAATTATGTGGGGAATATTCCGATCTCCATCTCTCACTCACTGAAAATACATTCATCTTATCGGGAAGTAAAGAAATACGGCACCAATTTTTCGCTTCTTTTTATGTTTCTTTGACTCATAAAAAAAATCACAAATCAAATACTTTCCATTGCTCTGCTGCTTTCAATGGGATGAACATTATGGAGCCATGAGAGTTGAAATCCAAGACAGCTCCTTATATATTTAAGTGGTTGAAGAAAAAACTGTTCAAACAGCATTTTGCTCATAGGTGTATGAAAATATTATTTAATCCATACATGCTTTGCCAATTTAACACAGGTAAAAACACTTTTATGGTACAAAATATACCATTTAACAATTGCCCTATATGCTTTTTAATTGGAATACTTATTTTTAAAAAGTACGCATTCAGTCGAGGAGCAGAAAAGTTTGTTTATGATTTTTTATATCTGTCTACATTGTCATGTTGTCATTATATAAAACTACCAAGCTTTAGGTTTGATAAAGATAAACTTGCTAGTCATTAACATGGTCTTGAAAAAGGCCAAGTCAGCTCTCTAGAATATTTAAATGCAGATAGGGCCAGTTCAGGAGTGAGATTGTTATACAGAGGCATTTTTTATGCAATCAAAGTTTTATTCGAAAAATATATGCAAAAAAAATAATGGAATTTACTTAATCGAAATATCATGCAAATTTCTGTTTCACCTTTTAAACAGTAAATTAGAGACATCTAATGGTTTTTAAGACAATGCTTTGATTATTATATTGGTGGTTATTTGAAATTATTATTAAAGTATTAACTTTAAAGCGAACTAATTAATGACTCCCAAATAACACTGGAAATTAACAAGCGCATTGTTAAAATGCTGATTATTTAATCCTTGAACCTGTGAAAAATCATAATAAACATAGCCATAGAACCTCAAAAGCCAGATATGAACTTTTATTGAACTGGCTGATAATAATTCTTTTATTTTTGTTGTTGACATGTAATCCATGTATTGCAGGAAGAAAAGCATTTCGAAATTACAAACAATAAACAAATAATCAACCTGAGGAGTTGACAACTGTTTCATTATCAGCTTATTTGTTGTTGTTATCATAGTCATGAAAGTGGTTATTATCATGGTTATATAGTGGTTCTCAAAACCACAAGTCTAGAAAGGAGGGTTTATGTTTGCATGTTTTTTATGTGAGACTTGAAGTATATTATAAAACCGTTGGTTCTGAACTGGAACATATTGGTTTAATGATTGCAATAAAACTGGGCCAAACTTTATTTAAGTTTTATAAATCTCTGAACTGAGGACTGCATGGAAGGTTTTGAGATTAGGTTTTGAAGAACGCTATAAAACTCTGATACAACCCTAATTGTTACTTGGGTACTCGACGCAAAGCTTAATTGGAACTCTCATCTCCAATCAGTTGTGCAGAAAGGTCTCAATACACTTTGGGTTCAAAAACCCTTGGTAAAAGATGGGGCCTAAAATAGTATGATCATGTGGATATATAAAACCATTGTCCGTCCCAGGACAACACCCGCTTCCCTTGTCTGATGGCCCTAAAACTAATGAGGCTGCTGGAGCTAAGCTCAACAAAATCCAACGCACCGCTTGCATAGCCATCACTGGTGCAGTTCGTAGTACACCCACTTTGGCCCTAGACGCAATGCCACCTGCCCCGGTTGAATCAATTCATAAAGCTGGAAGCGATTGGGTTAAGGTTAAGGTTAAAGGTTAAAGAGAACAAAAACACCTTTGTCAGGAACCTTACAGGTCACCTCAGCATATTAAATAATTTATAATCCCGCAATATTAGGAATTTGTGACTGGATGACGATAAATCAATTCCGCCAGGCTTACCTTACGATGTGTTCATTCCTTCCCGCCAGGAGTGCAGGAAGGAGGTGGACTAACTTGTTCAACAAGAGCTCTATAAAATTTCTTCTGAATAGTTGAAAATGAATAATCTGACAGGATCCGGAATCTATGGCCCTACAACAAAAATTTCTGTCCCACTTGAGACCCAGTGGCCCTGATATTTCGAGCGGAAATATATGCAATATTAGAATGCGTGTTATTATGCCTGAGGAGAAAGTATAGATTTGCAAAATATGTATTTTTCTCTGACAGCCAAGCAAACATAAGTCGCTTAATAACTTTACTGCTGTAACTCAAAGCTAGTGTGGGAATGCATTCTGGCTTTGAAAAAACTTATCCATACGCAATCAGGTCTACCTAATGGATCCCAGGACGCATACAGGTCTAGAGGAAGCAAGATTGCTGATGGGCTAGCCAGGAATGGATCTAATGAAAGGAGTTCATTGGCCCTGAAGGCCTTCTGCAGGATCTCAGACTGCTCTGTAAATGGAACTGAACAAATATATGGTCAGTCAAATCATCAAGCGAATGCCTTTTCCCCCCTTTGAGCCAATCCAAAGGCTCGTGACGATTAACAAGAAACCCAACAACTATTAGGTCTCAACAAAAGGAATCTCAGCATCTACACCGGTCTAATAACTGGACACACTGCCCCTGCAGATACCATCTACAAAAAGATCAGACAATCAAACCTCAAATTGCCCGCTTCTGCCAGCGACGAGGAGAAAACATCAGAACACATCCTCTGCTTTATTGCCCAGTGCACTCACCAACGTAGGTTCAAAGTTTAAGCAAGCCCTTTTTAGGGCCTGCCCAACATATGAATCTTATCCCCCAAGAAGGACGTGGTTGGCTTCATAAGCTAGTCTCGCGCCAGAGATAGAGTCATACTGTAACTCAGGATCTCTATTCATCAATAATAGATGGTCTTGAGTTCAGTCGACTCTCAAGTATCTCAGTGACAACATGTTACTGAGATAACACGTATTCACAAGTAAAGGTATATCTATTAGTCCTAAAATCTGGACGAGTATTGCTGAAATACGTGGAAAAAAAAGGGCGAGCTCTTCTCCATCTATTGGTCAATCTGAAATCAGGGCTAGATTATATTGATGTACGAACTTTCTTGGAAGGAGTTCTCTATTCATCCGTGGATTCAATAGATGTCTTACTATGGAACACCCCACCCATTTGGCCCTTCATACGAGGTTGATGAAATACAAACAATAGTATAATCATGATCAAATCGTTTGTCGTATGCCAGTCTTATCAAGGTGCCTTGCCTACAATAGATTGAGTATCATCATCATCATCATCATCATCACTTTCGCTGGCATCGGTTCAAGTGTCGTATGGAAGTGTCGTAAGTGGCCAAATATCCTATTCGGCTAAATGTGCTCTTTGGACAAATGTCCTATTCAGCCAAATGTCCTATTCGGTCAAATGTCTTATTCGACCAAATGACCCCTTCTTGATACGTACAGCTTGGATGAATAAATTGAAGTGTAAGTAATAATATATATTCCAACTACTAAAGCAGAAAAGTGAAAAAAGATCTATACAACAAACGTCTTGCAAACGGTTGATAACAATGTTAGTCGTGAAATACGAAGGTTGTCTATCTGTGGAAGTCAGACACTACTACGGGCTCAGAAGAAACTGCAGTAAAGGTTCGCCAGCACCAAATGTGTCATGTACAAAACGCTAATAAGACCGGCTGTCCTCTACGGACATGAAACATGGATGAAAATGCTGAGGAGGACTTGCAAGCACTCAGGTATTCTAGAATAATTATTTGGACAATATTTGGTGGCGTTGTGCAAGAAGACGGTGTGTGAATAGACCATGAAGGCTCTTAAGCTCAAATGAACGGTAATCAGAAGGTGGCTAAAGCGGAAGGGTACGATGGGCAGGACATGTTGGAAGAATGCCGGACAACAGCCGTGAGACGGCGTGAAGCATTTAATAGCAATTTTCTCCTAAAAACAAATCCTAAATCCTAAAAACCAAATCCGTGAAGCCCTGAATCGTGGGTAAATCAACAAATCCGCGTAAATCGCGAAATCACGTTCTCGTAACAATTCTATATATACAGCTCATGTGAATTAGGAAGCCCGCAGCCAGTATACGTTGCGTAAAGACTAGATCTTTTCCGTAGCCGCTATGAGGTTAGAGGCTTTCCCATAAGGTAGGTACAGAGCAAAGCTCTCTTTTGGTAATTCTGCTGCTATGCACATTTTAAAATAAGGATCATACAGTTGCTGCAACAGTTTGAATTTTCTTTGTCCTAGAAATACAAAAAAATGAAATGTGCACGTGTTGAATCGATGTTAAGCTTTTTTCTGCTAATCACAAATAAACAATACTAAAATGGTTGCTGAACGTGTCAGCGTCGAAAACGGAAAACTAGGTCGAAAGGAGGCTAACTCGGAACAGATGCTTTTTCAGCAGCCAAGATTTTTGGCCAGTGTAAACTTATTCTGTAACTTTTTCGAGTTGTTAGTAATAATCAAAACAATGTCCTGCTATGTAAAGAGTCGAAATCTGCATTTTGTATTCATTAGGGGAAGAGGAGGGAACGTATGCCTAAGCTCAGCAAACACCGCTTTATTGTCTTATTTGTAACGCTATTCATAGTTTTTTTTTACATTATGCATCAGTTAAACAAGATGGCTAGTTGATGCCATTCAAAAATTGTCAAAAATCTCAATCATATTGATAATATTCACATTTCAAAAAAGTGGTGATATTCTGTTGCCGGAAAACTCATGAGGCAAAACGCCTTTAGCTGGCAGCTTATAGGGAACAAAGTACGCGTCAGCGAAATAGCATTCGATATAGATGGCCCGTGGAAGTGCAAAGTACTTTGTAGGTTATTGCCACTAAGACGTTTTGCCTCCTTAAGCAATCATTTCTTCAAAATGAATTTTCAGTTTTCCGACAACCCCATGCACTATTTTGAAACTTTCTTTACTATCCTACATAATTTTAGGTCCTGGTTTTTGTTACGGACATAATGTGACGGTAAATATAGGGAAACCACAAAGGAGCGTTTTGCATCGCAGGGCGTTTTAGGCCTCTTCCCTGTGAAACTTCAGGTAGGCCTTAACATCTAAGCCAAGGATTGTTTTGATAATAGCAATGTAAATGGCTCACTAATATACGGAACCTCGGCAGACCTTTGATTTTCGCGCATTTTTGCACTTTCTAAAATCCAACAAGAAGTTGTACCGAAGGCTATCTCATTTCACTACAAAACAGACTTTTTATAGAAGATCGGCCCATAGTATTATATGCCAATCGACTAGCTCGACGGAACTGAGCTAAATGTCTGTCTGTCCAAGTAATGCGTTGTGTATTGTGTGTGTAAGTATGTGCCAACTAAGAAAACATTAGACTAATTTCACTATATAATTCATACCACCGATTTCTCTTCGCAATGTTACATTCGACAGGCGAAAAGCCTAGTTGATCACTATTGAATTTGTTAACGGTGACTATTTGCGTTTAAAAAGTTATAAAAGAAAATGGTACATCTAATGTATGGCGCCACATAAAGGTTGGTGTCTTTGCTAAATGCTGAGAATGGCAGTATCACTGTTGGGTGAATCAGTTGGGTTTTTTGTAATAAGGTTGATTAACCAATGCACCTTGCGTCTCCATATACTTACGTACGCCCTAATAATAAACGCATGTTTAAAGCTGTTGACATAAAAAGTCATAAATCTTCAAAAAGTAATGAAGTTATTAACTTGATATCCGTAAATAACACGATAAACGATAAATTACTTCCCTGGATACATACAGCCATTGAAAACAATAAAACAATGACGGCTCCCACCATCCCAGCTAGACTGAGCGTTATTATAAGAAATGTCTGCAGTGTTATCATCTTCCTTCCCATAAATGCCATTTTCCTCAATTGCCATTATTATCAACACATTTGTCGTCAAATAAATAAAGAAGCACTTACGCCACCCGCATGGCACCCATCATTGAAAGAACCGTCTGGGGAAGTTTCGCATACCAAATTATTTGAATACGTGTGTTTGCGTGAATGCGAGCATAAATTTAAATTTATGCGACAATAAAAAACATGAATAAAAGGCACAAATCAAAAGAAATTTTAATAAACAAACTGGCTGTGCCGACTAGACGTTTTCCCCCATTCCCACTATGACGGTAGCAGCGTCGTATTTTCACATATGCTGCTGGCACCACTTCGCGAAGAATAGAATTCGAAGAAAAGCAGATCAGCCGAGCGATGTTGATGGGAAGAGTCATGTTTATTTCAGCTGTTTATGTTGCTAATTGAAAAGAAGTTATAAAAAAGTTTCCTCCTCCATAGTTTCTAGCGCTTTCACTGATGGTTTCAGTATGTGCGCATCGTCTCCATCGCCAACTTTTGACTTTTTATACCCTGAAGTTACAGAAACTGTATCTAGATGATCCTCTAGATATCCTTCGTGTATTTAGATGGTTATTATTACAGTCAAAGTCAAATCAAACTACATATTCATCCAGAATTTCTTTTTATGATAAATGACAAGTTTGTAGTACAACGCTTTTTCCTTTATATAAACAAATCTGTATCAAATTTGTTCGACCTAACCAACAAATCAAATATTAATTCTTTCCAGTTCAATGGCTTTGCCTTTGGGCGCAGATAGATGGGTTACAAAAGGAAGCGCTTACATGTCGGGAACATGTATTCAATCATGTGTCTGACTCATATGTTTTCGATTTGAAATGGGTATGTAACCACTCAAAAAGGCACGGTTTCTAATATGTGTAATAATTGAAACAGATTTTACGACCGTGATTGAAATGAATGATTTGTTTATCGGCTTTATCGGTCAGTTCTACTCAAAGTATGAGTAGATAATCAAAAGATAATTGAAAATCATCAGATTGAAAGCCGTTCGCTAGGGCGCGAACAAGTATGAAACGATGAAGTGTGAAAGGGAGGCATGAAGACCATCACCGAACTGAACAGCACAACAATCGGAGTGTGAATCTTCTTGCCTAACATCCTGAGGTGGCATTGCGCATCTCGATTCGGGCGTAAGTTCTATCAGGTCAGACATATTTGGCATTATGAAACTTTCGATTCGATCTCGAAAACGACTCATCGTTCGGTATATGCTCGATGTGCATGCTCGAGGAGGTACAAGAATAACGAGATGTTTGGCATTATGGTGGCTCGATGTACACTGAAAAACGACTCAAGTCGAATGAAAAACCTCGTCACCTTTATATCTCGAATATTTGTTCGAGGGTGAATTTCTTGCTGAGGATTTTTAATTAAATTTGTTATTATTTCTCTACGGGAAGAGGATAAATGTTTCTATTATTGTATCTTGGAAAGGGAAATAATGTCATTAGTATACCTAACTTTTTATGAACCATGACAATATATAATATCTAACTATCCAGAAATCCGCATAAAACAATTTGAACTAATACTGATGTGTTTTGCAGTTTTCATATTTCCTTTTATAATTCACGTAAACCGCGTGAAAAATCTTTGGGGAAATTTGCGTAAAAACGTTAATATTCCAAAATCTACGTCAAAATAGTTGAGTTGAAAAAAAAAACGGCGCAAGAAATGACCCAAAGTGCATTTAACTAAACACATGGAAGCATCAAGTAATTTATATAATCGAATCTTTCTTTAACTCATTAGCTCAAATTGGATATAATGGCATGAACTTGAATAAACATAAAAACTTGCAGTTGTGTCAACTATATCTCTGAATTTAAAACATATCATCGGCATAATGTTTTAATCAGTTTGCAGCTTTTCCAATAATAATGCTTTTATAGTAGTGAGCACAATTTAGCCTTGTTTATGATTAACTGCCAATTCATGCCCAGATTCCTTTCCAACAAGCGACATGCTTTACACAAGATGAAATTACTCTTTATCTCTCTGACTCACATTCGCCATGCGCTGAAGGTTGTCTCTCCAGCGGGTGGCATACTAAACCTGGAACCGCTATCTCTTATTCTCTCTGTTTACATTTCGTTTGACAAGAACGCTCGATTGAGCTAGTACAGCACCATTCGAAATCTTGTACTGCGACTGAATGAAGTCGGGCAAATACATAATGCCGCAATTTTTTCCGAAACGAATGCAAAAATAACGAATCAGGTGATTCGATTCGAGATCTGTCACCACCTGGTTGTGGACGAAGCGGTTAGTGGTGGGAACGTAGAACTGATCGATAAATCCGATGAACAATCAAATATTTGTATTTTATATTTTTGATTAGCTTGTAATGTGGACCAGAAACACGAAACAATAGAATATTTTTTAACTCCAGAGAGAGAGTTTTTCTTGGATCCTCAACGCACAACATTATTGGTATGTATACGCTTTCGCACTTCTCAACAACACACTGTGGATATTGCCAGACGAATGACTACATGCGGTATTTAGCGATTCCCACTTCATACCAGAGTGGACTTTATCTGAATCTAATGGTATCTCCATTTTTTCTGTTTATGCCGATTAACTTTTGTCTGTTGGGTGACCCACCTCTGAAATGTCACCGACAATGATCAACAGAATATTTTTCTTCTACAAAAATACGTAGATGTTTGGTGGAAGGCTATGGAAGATCTCCTTCGGGAAGTGAGGAACTGCCAGTACAGTTCCTTAGGTTAAATCAGTGTTTGATCCCAGTAATAGTGTTCCAAATAAAGGTATGCTAATATTTGTATTTTCGCAGATAGCCAAGCATTCTTTCATTGCGAAAAGGTGTGTCAATAGAATTCCTTAAATTGATACTGGACAGGGTTCCTGTGCAATATGGTAATTAAAAGGTAGACGAGCTTGCGATACAAGATTCAAACACAGAGTTCATTGACCCAGAATCTATCTCCGGTTTTATACTGAGAATAATGCTGAGAAGAACAAAGGTTGCAAGGGACCAAGGGCTTGACGACGACACGTAATGCTGCGGTTTCAAATTCCAGCTCATTAAACTATAAATAATGTATGTATCTGCAAAGCCAGGTTCCACCAAAGCGGCAGTGTGTCGCACAAAGCGCACTAGCTCCAGTCCTGGGGTGGCACCCAAGGCTTGAAATATTCTCCAAATCATACCAGGTACCTAAATTGAAATAATTACTTGGTGGTGAATGTTAATAAACTTACCGATAGCAACAAAAATGGCCAAAGGTGTTATAAAACAAACACTCATGGTTGTATTCGACGCTACCCAACAAACAATTCAAGCTGAGTATGCTAGTTTGTTATCTGAAGACACCTATTTTCAGCTGTATAAACGCTTTATTCGTCTTCAATGTGTAACTAATAGGGTGGTCCCTGTCCAGCACCAATGAGACCCCGCTTATTCAAATGCCTCAGGGTCGGCGTACGCGCTTGATTATCGCGGCCAAGAAAACATTCAAAAAGTTTTGTTAAGACACTCTACCGCTATTAACGTCTTCGCACTACAGGTACCAGTTTTCCACTTCTTACCATAAAACAAGTCGACCTGCCGGTAGTCCGGACTGCTACAAAATGGCCACTGAACACTGTCGGTTGGCTTGTAGCCAGCTTTCAAGAATAACTTCAGTTGATAAGACACAGGACGTCAACGGAACGACACTGCGGATTTTCACACCTTGGTCTCCAGGTTGGTGGTTCAGGAGCGACCACGTCGTTAACGCGACACCATTTCAACGGTAAGCCGGGATCCTGCATGGTGATGGGGAAAGTTTTTTCGTTTTACGATGGCCTTATGATCTGGACAGATTAGTGATGGTATTACCTGGATGTTTCCCAATATTCACTTCCGTTTTTCTCGCTCTAATATCGTTAATATTGCTTCAAAATAGCGTAAGTATAAGTAATTTTCTTTATCAGAACTGGTAGTCGCATTCATGTCCTTCTTGTACAAAAGTTGCGACTAAACTGTTCTTGTCATAACAGAACTCCATCCACCCTCAGCTAATGTCCATGGTTTCATCGATTTTACCACCCACAATGGCTATGCATATTCTTTTTTGGGTCGTCTGGTGGTAGTAAGCGGAACTATCGTGATGTGGCTGCGTTCTGCACAGCGGGTGTTGGGTGGTGTCCAGTATACATGTTTGAACAGTTTCTTGTTATTTGTGAACAACACTCTATAGGGTAACTGTACCAGTTGTTCCTAATTTGGACAGTGTCTCGCATAACTCCAAAAATAAAGCAATTTCCGAGGACACCGCTACAGGAGATGCATCACTATGCTTCTTCGCTTTTATGAAATTGACCGATAGTTTTTGGAAAATATGCATTTTTCATGGTTGGCCAAATTAGGCACTAAGGTGGCCAAAACCGGTACACTTCCCCTATTACGAAACACAAAAACACTAAAATCTGAAAGGTCTTAGACGAATCAACACACCACTGCTTACAAATGTTTGTTGGGTAGAGTCTTAATGTTCACGAATCCATTGCGACTGTTAAAGTCACTCCTGACGGAATCCAAGTTTCAAAGTGCTCGCGTTTTCGGGGGCACACCACTCGCTCGAAGCAACGCACAACAACCACGCAGCAAAACTAATCCCAACAAAAATGACAGTTGTGCGTTCTTCCGTATCGAGTGGTGTGCCCCATGAAAGAGCACTTTGAAACTTGGTTCCGTGGAGTGACCTTCTTTATAACAACGATGTGATAATTTTTCAAGGCTCTCATAGATATGAAAAATTTCTCCGCAGTATAAGAATAGCTATCCAAGCATTACGGCGGTGAATGCACCACGTGGCGACTAAATTTTACAAAATATCAAGCTTAGCTTTTTTTTCTGGAGGTATGTTTTTCTTAGGCGACTATCTGGGGTGATTTTTCGCTGCGACCAAAAATGAGCGGAAGAGTAGATTTATTTATGAGCGGTACAGTACATTCTTGGAGAATAAAATGTTCATTAGGAAACAATGAAACCGTGAAAATTAGAATAGGGCAAAAGATCCGATAGTCGTGGGTTGCTACTAGTTGCGGTATGTAGTTTTAACAGATACTATAGATTTAACCAGCAACCCATTGTGTTATCAATTGTTGACTGTCATTATCGAAAAAACAGCAAAACAACTAAGACTCGAAATCACAGTCAAATCAAGTATCACTAATATTCTTATTTTTCGGTTTTGCACCAATAGTTGCGGTAGTGTTCCATATAGTTGCGGTCTATACAAAACAATGAATTCGTCAACTATAGGAAACACAAATTAAAAATACCACAACTATTAGAATTTTCATAATAATTGGAGTGATATTTTGGAGGTTCACAATAATGGTTTTACTTGGATCGAACATAATTCATCTAAAATAATTGATTAGCTGTGGCATGAATACACTGTAAGTAAGCTACATAATTGCTATTGATAGCAGAGTGAGAAACTTAGTGGTAGCGACGTGCTTAGTTCCTCCACTATTGGGTCTTTTACCCTATTTGTTAGTTAAATATTTGACGTTTGTTTGTTTTCCATATTGAACTGGAAGTAGTGCCGTATGTTTTAAATAATTAAAAGCTTCCTTTTGAGTTAAATTATCCATATTTTCTACACACCAAAAAAATATGACTATTAGACAGGTGACGTATTTTAATAAAAAGTCACAAAACCACATGACATAAACAGAATTGTATATTTTATAATGTCACATGATTTAAAATTACATGTCACAGAAACTAAACACAGCATCCGGTGCAACAGGTGCTAACGTATAAGTTGTCGTAGACTTAAGGACAAAGTTGGAAGAGTACCACGATGGCGGCCAATATGGCACCGGACCTTCCACGGACCAACCCCACACCTCCCGCACTCCTCTCCCACCAACATTCCGAATGCATCGAACAGCATTGAACAAAAAGTTTAATATTTAAATTACTAACCTGCTCACAGCATATTTATTCACTTCCCGTGATAGCCGACACATTTTATCAAAAGGTCCCATTACTTTCGGCTCCAGACCTTCTCATAAATCAAGCAGTTTCATTGCCAATTTATTAGCCGTTCGCGATTTAATTGGGCTTATCACTTCTTCTCAAAGGGCACTGAAAAAATCAAGTTTTCACTCATCTCCGCACATGAGGAGCCCGAAAGTCATGATGAATACCAAATTAAACATCACTTTTCGAAATCAGTCACATTTTGTTTAAACCAAAAACTGTATAAACTGCTATTTTGCCTGAAAAACGATGCATAAAAGTCGCAGAGCAGTAAATAACAGCACCGGCAGCAGCAAACTAATAATTAGGGTAGCTCAAAAAAATAATTTTGCTCCCGCTCAGTCCCGATTAATGAGTTATAATTTGGGTGTCCATCCGATGGTTGGGCTGGTTTTGAATAGGAAACACAAATTACTGAAGTCGTTTCAAGCATCATGTCAGTTTATATAGCGAATTGAATTAACATTATTCTGATTGTGGTGCTTACGTGTTTGGACCCTAACTGAGGAGACCATATGACTGGATGAAATATTTTAGGAGCTTCAACTCCATAGACAATCCCGCATTGAATGATTCAATAGTTGCAGGTCGATTTTAATCGAGTTGCGAATCTTTAGCATGATAATTAGGCTTCTCCAGAGAGCATCAGTGAAACGTGCAATTCAGCAAATACCCCAATGATGTCTTCTGTTCTCCATCACTTTCCAGGCAGATACTGCTAGTCTAGTCTAGTCTACACCTGTTACTGGGGCAGATGCTTCACATACAAAAGTGTGACATGGGGAGTGGGGTATAAAATGCTATTTTTGCGTTACGTAATCAATGGATCTTTTCTGCGGTGCGGTTTTCTTTCAGTGAAGTCTCTGGAGATGTTGCTTTCAGCTGTAGTTCTCTTTCTACAGCTTTTGGAGGAAAGGCACTGTAGCCAGTGTAATAAAGGTTTAATTTCGCCTGGTTTCTTTAAAACTGAACGGCATGCGCTCAGCCACTTTAACGCTGATGGGTTTTTTTGGAGGACACTCCAGACATGTGACGGAATCAGTGGGCGTGGTGGTGCTGGGTCGTTTTGGAAGCCACCCTACTAATATTCTTTGTTATTTTTAATTCGACATCAATACTACTACAGTATGACAGTTTTATTGTACAATACTTTCCAAAGCTTTGGTATAACCACCTTCACCTTAATGCAGTGAAATACTTGCTCAGTGCAAATCGTGGAACCAGTTTTACTTCGATCATCGCTCTTTTAAGAAGCGGAGATAGCTGAGTGGTAGTGTGTTGGGCGTTTTTGGAGCAATCAATGATTGCTAAGTCAATTCACTGTGGAGGAAGTGAATAATGTTCTGAATATGATTGCTTGATCGCATAAGCTAATTCATTTAACGACACAAAAGGTAGCCAATTTGATACAGAAACCAGATCGTTCCAGCTTTTCCAGTAAACCAAATTTCCATTTCCCTTACATATTTGTTGTTCCTGTCACATTGGCAGCCCGTTCGCCAGACGAACCTGCCATAAATCTAACCCCAATATAATTCTGGGAGCTCAGCGGAAGTGCAATTTGTTTTCAGCTTGCAGTGGGCGCGTGGTCGCCCATCATTTCAATTCCTTCACATCCTCGATAGACTGTGAGGAAGTGGCCAGCGCCGTTATCGACCATTAAGAATATTTGAGCTTTCAGACTACACATTGGGGCTGGACAGCAAATCTCATGTTTCCATCTATTGGTTCCTTGTGCAATTACGATTGCTTTGGTCTATCACGGAGTAGTAACTACGAAATGCACGGTTATCTTGCTCATTTCTGCCTTTGGCTCATCAGAAAACCTTTTTCAGGCTATGGGCTCTGATTGCGGGCATGATGCAGGGGAAATTTCGGTATTATTGTGCCTCCTGTTCGACGACTTAGCTTCTCGGCTTCTGGGTGGGGCAAACCCAAACGTCGCGGGTCATGAAGGTTTCCTCTGGGACGCTCTGCACCGGGTGTTTGAATGCCGGAGTATCACCAGATTGATGCATCTGAAGCGACAAATGTTGTCCACGCGGTTTGAAGAGGGAAAGCTGCAGCTGCTTAATAAGTCGGCTCGGGAGTAACGTGCCACTGGTGCGGCTTTGGATGATTTGGATGATGTGTGCCTTCTACTGCTTACACTGGGGTCGTTATATTCTAGTGTTGTGACGGCACTAGAAACCATGCTGGAGTAGAACTTGTCCCTCGAATTCGTCATGTGTCAGCATCCTGACGATGAGATGAAGAGGAATGGGTTGGGGCTATCGACTCCTCCAGAATCGGATGCAATTTGCCATTTGTTGCAATTTGTTTTCGTTCTATGGAGTGTAGTCAATGATGGTGTGTTACAGGGTAGATCTGCGGTTACATTGCCAGCTACAAGGCAAATCCCTGACCCAACGAATATGTACCTCACTATCCAACTCCGTGGTACTTATGGGGGTGTCTAAGTCGGTGGCCTCTCGTTAAGTAAGTACTACATCAACACTTCCTTCCTCTCCCAAAGTTGCAGTGAAGATGGGCGTGGCCGGGAGTAGTAATCCTCATGCTTTTGTTATTTTTATTTACAGACTGGAATCAGGACCACTCCTCTTCTTGATTTCTGATAGCATTCTAGATAAGGATCTCAAAAGTAAAACATGAGTATCACTGGTGTCAATCTACGAATTACACCGTAACAATGCTAATGCTAATGCTATGGAGTGTAGTCAGCCAGAAAGCTTAAATGGGGACAAGCCAAACTGACGGCGGCATACTTGGTAAACAAGAGTCCAACGTCGACGCTTGAGGCAAACAACACTCCCTTCGAGTTATGGGAATCGAAAAAGCCGGACGTATCTAACACCGGTTTTTTCGGCAGCGATGTATACGTTCACGTGCCGAAAGAACTGAGGCAAAGCTGGATGATAAAACGTGGAAGGTTTTGACGTAAACTACGTCTAAGGGGAAGACTCAGATACAGGGTGTAAAACCGAAATTTCCAAATTCGAGACCGTCACGAAATTCTGGGATAGATTTCAAACGCTAATAGCGTCTTTATCTTTCGATGGATTTTCGATTTGCTTATCAATAGATTCAGAAACTCAGAAACTTATCAATAGAGTCAGTTACTTTGCGGAAGAATCAGAAGCTGGAGAAGAACGTACCAGTCAACTGCGAGCAGCTGGTGGAAGTTCCGTCGAGCACCCCAGAAACGGGTGACGAAGAGCGCTGTGTTGAAGATGCGGCAGAAGGGTGACGATTGGCAAAGGATATTGAAACTTGCTTAACGTTTGCATCCATCACAATGAGACCTGATCGGGCTGTGACTGTAAATTGTTTCAATCAGTTTTAGTCGTGTCCGAATGAAGAGCACTGGACTCATCTGAAACGAAATCTCCGCTATATCAGGGGAACAGTGGATGTCGTAATCGTGTGTAAAGTAGCGCACTGTGACGTAGACTGAGTGAACGATCTGACCGATAGTCGTTCGGTTCTTGACTACGTGGTGAAGTTGTATAGGAATACTGTCGGTTGGATTACAAGAAAGCAACATTCGGTATCACTATCATCTACGAAAGTGGAGCTGCGACGTTGGGCGCTTCTGCATGTCAAACAATGTGGATGGTGCGCATACTGGAAGATCTTGGTAATCGATTGAACGTTAGTGTTACGAAGATTAATATGCGAGGACAACCAGTCTACGATTAGAACTGCTGAGGACGGCCGATACTATAAGAGGGTTAGGGACAGAAGGTCGAAAGACAAAAGGTCGAAAGGACAAAAGGTCGAAGGACAAAACGTCCAGAAGACAAAGGTCGAAGGACAAAATAGTCGAAAGGACAAAAGGTCGAAAAGGGACAAAAGAATTAAGGACAAAACGTCCGAACAGGACAAAAGGTCGAAAATGCAAAACGTCGAACAGGGCCAAAGGGTCGAAAGGACAAAACGTCGAATGGGTCAAAATGTCGAAGGACAAAACATCGAACAGGACCAAAAGTTCGAAAATAAAACGTCAGGCAGGACAAAAGGTCGAAAGGGACAAAAACATAATCCATTTTCATTTTGTCCTTTCGACCTTTTGTCTTTCGACCTTTTGTCTTTCAGCCTTTTGTCCCTTCGACTTTTTGTCTTTCGGCCTTTTATCGCCGATTCACACTATAAGAGGTTGTAGCATGTGGACACTACGTTCCACTTTATTCGAAAACTGATATAACAAGGCGAGGTAGATATCAACAGGTTTGTACGTTCTACAGAGAAACAGCTAGCACAAAGTCATACCGATTTGGTCGGACTTCACTGCGGGACTTCATGATTTTTGGCATTTGGCAACACCGTGGCTAAACATTGAGCGGCTACATGACGGTAGACTAGCCCAAGACCAATCACTCTAATGAAGTTTACAAAAAATAGCCCAAGACCACGTGCAGCAGCTGGAAGTAACACTCCCAATGGAAGAGCAGTTAGGCGCAGCTTTTCTTGAAAGATAGGAAGATTGTCGTGTATCCCATGATGACTGAAAAGGTGAATAGGCTGGATTATGGTATCTACCGCGTAATCATATTGCTGAAAGCCGCCTAAAGGTACTCTCCCAAATATTATGCCATCGACTGACACCAATTGTGAGAGAACTTCTAAGGCATTACGCGATTCATTCATTGCTATACCACGGACCAGGTGTTCGTCGTTCGCAAAACATTGCAGAAATTCCGCAAATACGGTGTGGCCATAGATCGTGTACCCATTTCCATTTGAAAGGAAAGTGCTGCGTATCATTAATGATGGGCGGCCATGAGCCGAGCTGTATGAAGACGACTTTTATGTGTTACTATGGACACTCTAGCCTTAGACTGAGTAAACGACTAAATATGACTCTCCGCGCCATCCATAAAAATGGTTTTGAAGTGATCTGATAGTCTTCACGTGCACTTAGTGTGTGAGAAAGGCATGAAGACTTGATGACCAGCATCCAACACAAAGTGTTGAATGCATTTTTCCTTAAGTAATGACTGTCTTGAAAAATTATGTTTATTTGCTAAGGGTTTTTGAATGGAGAAGAAAAAAGTTTTTAGAAAAGTAAACTTCTGAATAGTTTTGATAAATGTTATTGATATTATCGTTAAGTATCAACTTGACTATTTAATTGTTTCAATTTTATTCTATAGAATAAAAATAGAGTCAAGCTAAAAAGCCAAGTTATAACTTTTGTCAATATATAGATAGTCATCAGCAACTCCTAATGGAGCTGTATTCATGAATCTTCTTCTTCTTCTTCTTCTTCTTATATGGTTCTACTTTTCAACTGGAACTTGGCTAACTTTTCAACTAAAGTGTGTATTAGCATTTCCTCAGTTGTTATTTGAAACTTTTCCCTATGCCCGCCACCATTGCATGAGTATGTATCTTGTGTAGCAGAAGTTCAATGGATACACCTATGCCCAGGGTGTCGAAAGTTTCCAACCTGAAAACATCTAAACCGGACCAGATCGAACTCATGCATCTCCGGATTGGCAATACTACGCCTTTGCTCGCAAGGCTACTGGAAACCCAGAGAGTATTTTTTTATTCTTAATTGATAAATCAATTTAGCTCTAATTAGTACCACTATATACTCTCGAGATTGTGAGCCTTGAAGACACTTGACATTAGAGATGATTGATCCAATGAAACCGTTATCATGTTCTCGGACCAAAATACCATTACCTACGTTTCACGGTTCCGTGAAGACATCACCATCGATTTATTCAAATTGAAACCCATCACAGAAGCAACATGCCTCAGTTTCTACTTCAAACAACTTTCCCAAATTAGATCGTCATCCACTTTGTTTACAATTACCG